>NC_079435.1:35972455-36199955 GCF_903798145.1 Danio aesculapii
TACATATGTATATATATAAATAATAGTAGCATTAGTACCCTAATTGAATTATTAAAAAAAAACATTCCACACACTTAGCTTTGAGATTGGATTGACAACTACCTTGGCTGTGCTATATTTTCTATAAATTAAATGGCCCATCATCAATTATTCATTACATTTCCATTCATGTACTAGCGAGAGAAAAAAACATGACGCCATAGTGTAAGACTACTGGTTAGACTAGGGCTAGGCCGATAAACGATATATCGAATCATAAAAAAATGTATGTCGATGACAATGATAAGCAATGGACATTTTTACTCTATTGGTCTAAGAGCCAATCACACAGCAAACATGCAACAACAGGAATCTGTAATTGTGTTGATATTAGAGTTATGCTATGTTACCCAATATTGTTTAGCCAGCTCGATTCATATTCCCACCAGCGGTATTTGCTGTTAAACTGTTGTTTATTTTAATGAATATTTTTACCATTTTTAATTAAGCAAAATAATGTAATAATTTATTTTTAGGAAATGCAATAAGCATATTTTTGTTTGTGTACCGTTTATAAGCTGTCCGTTACAGTTTTTCAGAATATGATATTTTATATTGTATATCATAAGTATATTACAGATAATTTGACTCTCCCAAAATAAACTCTGAATAATCATAATCATCAAGTCATTGTTGTGATACTCTTTTTAAAGCGGAAGCATTAAAAACTTATATTGAAATGTATATCCTTATCGTTCGATATGGAAAAGAATTAGAGATAAGCACTAGGTTAGACCATGTATGGGGTTCACAGTTTTGAGAATGTCCCTATTCAAACATAAACAATTACAATTGTTTTTACAACTCATAAACTGACTCAGTGATACATTGCATTAAATCCACAGATATTGTCAGGTTTGTGCAAGAGTGTGGTTTCGAGGCAAGATACAGCAAATCATCATCTCAGTATACAAACCATTTCATCTATAAGATCCCTCACTGATATACTGGAACCTACATGTGTTTGCGCTTGCCTAGTGTGGATTGTATGTTGCGTCTGACTCTTAGCTGAAATCTGATCTGTTAAATGTAAACAGAACATTAAACCCTTCCCATTTCGCATGTCTGTGTTTTCCCAAACATGCCTGCACCGATTGTTTTCATACGCTGCTCATCTGAGACCACTTTTGTAGTTACGTACGTTCGCAGAACGCATAAAGGAATTTCCATTCTGAAGTTAAGTGGTGTGCATGTCTGTGTCTGCTACATTCCAGAAAGATCATGCCTGGGAATAACCGAGGGCTTGTGCAGTACAGCCTGAGTCAGGACTTATAAAAACATCCAAGTTTATTTTACTCAGCTGCAAACTGGACCATCAGGCCACACTGCAAAAAATATCTGAAAATTAGCAGCTTTCCGTAGTTTGTGATTCATGTTTTTATTTTTATTTTCCTGTTTATTTATGCCTTTGAATTGCATTATGGGACCTTGATCTTTCTTCCAACAACTTTTAACCTTGAAAAGTGAAAAAAAAATGTTTTTACTTATAATTAAAATTTTATACTTATTATTAAACATTTTAATAGCTTCAATTGACACATTGTGTGGGGTCAGGGTTTCTACAGGATTCACTGAGATACATTTAACACTTTTTAAGACATTTTTAAGACCATTATGAATGAAATATTAGACTCAAAGCACTGAAGGCTAAGGATTTTTTCAAATGAAAAAATTATTATAAATTAATACTAATAATGCATTAATAATAAACAATTAAAATATTTTAGATTTTATTTCTTAGCTAAATATTTTAAATATTGTGTAAAACAAGCAAGCTCTACTTGTATCCATAAACTTTTTTCCCCCAACATAAAAAAGATTAAAGACTATAATAAACTAAATCTATGGACAACAATCTGTCCAGGTCTGTGTCCTCAGCAGTAAAAACATGGAGAATTTTTAAACAAATGTTATTGTAAGGAAAATAATTAAACCATTGTGATGAATAGAGTTAATAATGAACTTTTTAAATAAAAAGTTTAAAGTTTTATTAAAATGAATTGTTGGTGATTGTTTGGGTTTTGGCCAGACTGGATTGCAATTTGTATTCCAGTAAATTTAAGACTCTTTAAGGCCTAAAATTTGGATTTTGGACTCTGCAGAAACCTGGGGGTGGTGTTGTATATATTATGGTACAAAAATTTTGTAATAAACTGCCAGTACATTTTCTGTTATTTTACACACTTTTTTCTCTCTATATTATTTCTTATACATATTATTATTTTAAACTACTACTAAAATGTCTATAAAAGCTGTTAATTTGTAGAGTTGACTTTTCAACATCAAAAGTCGACAGAGCCGGGATCAGGGTCCCATAATGCAATTCACCACCGTATATAAACTAAAAACACAAGTAAATCAATTAACAGTTTCTGTATTTTGTGATTCACAAGTGTTTTACTTGTGAATCCAAAATACAGAAGCTGTTAATTAACAGATATCAACAGCATATCTGAACAACACCCCATTTTGAGAGAAGCTAAAACAGAGATCACCTTTGCGTGCATTTTAATTACAGACTGACTTGAGGGGTATGTTTCAATCTACAGAATAGCTTATTTTGTTAGATGAAAGACAGGCTGAGACAACTATATGTGTTGGAATATTAAACAATGTAGGTGGAGATCTAAAATCAGCCTGGTCTGATCTATTAATGATCTGACAAAACTGGATTGTCAGGATTTGTCTGTGGCCTACATGGATGCGTCACATGACTCGACATGAGGTGTGAGGTATGAAAATGACTTACCCGTCCACCTAGCCACGGCCTCTTTAGCTGCAATATTGGCATTACCTAGAAAAAGAAGGAATATGTTAGTAAGGTTGGCCATAATGGTGTTTTTATCCTTTTTTTAAATGAAAATATTGTTTCAACTTTCAGCAACTTCATAATGTCATATTCAATAATTCCAGTCCATTCCAGTCCATTTAATGTCACCCAAACATTTTAAATTTGTGATATGTTTTGGAGTCTTACAAATAATATTATTATTTCCAATAATCAAGGGCTTAATCGCAATAAAATGTTTACATGTCAGGTGCAAAACTCTTCAATCCCATTTGCATGCAAATTCCATTATTCAAATTATTTCCTAAGAATTGTGTTTATTATTCTTATTGCTGTTATTAACATGCTTCACGTCATAGCAAATGATGGACTTAGAAAAATGTTCCTGAACGTTGTTTAATTTTATTTACGACTAATGCAAAACCCTTTGTAAGGCTGTATTTCATGATTTTTTTCAGCATGTGAGCTGAATTTGTCTGCCGTCACAGTCTATGTACTGTTTGTGGATGAGGAAGCAGAGACTGGTGGCGGCTATGTTTATACGATTTATGCTTACTTATTTAGATGGAATCATAGCAATTACGAGAGGTAAAGTTTAATTGCAATATTGCAAAATTCTATTATACTGGCATTAAGTGCATGTAAACATACTCATTGGTTTTACATTTATCTTAATATTTTTACTGCTGTAATGAGAACATGGATAAATTGTGTAATTAGTCGTTAAAATAAAAGGTGTTCACTCATTCCTTAGCTTCCGCTTACAAACATTCACACTGGATTAATTGCACGCATATTGCCATATATTTTAAAATATTGGAAATAATAAACTTCCGCGAGGAAAAGACGCGATATGTGAATGACCCGCTGCTTTAGTTAATCCAGTGTGTTTGCATATTAGCCTTGGTGTAGCTATAAGCTCAGAACTTTAAACTTGTGCACAGGTGGCGTAACTTTGTTTAGTTGCATCAGTTTCGTTCCGTGCAACAGAAACGCAGTGTTGAGAAGCCTTTAAGCTTAAGTATGCAAAAATTTTCGGCTGTCCGCACCACTCACTCGCTTAATGTCAGGTGACTCACACTCTGCACTCGTGCTGTATTGAACAGACACACGTCACTTCATAACTATAGTGGCCGTTTTTCGACTAAACTAAATTTATTTTTGATGTCTTGGTCACACTAATTGGAGGGCCGGAACAAATTGCCTCGCGGGCCGCCAATTGAACAGCTCTGCTCTATGGTTTGGCTACATGTGAAGAGCATCACATCACCTTCCTGCATTTGTCGCAAATTACTTGACATCACTCGGACAGCTTGGCCAGACGCACTTAGCTGGAACCAATCGAGGAAAATAAATATATTTATGCTTTTTTTGGAGTCAAACACTTTGGACAACGCTTGAACAAAAATGAAGACCTCGTAAAAACAGGATTAAGATTTTAATACCTTTTAAGGGCTTTCATTTTCTCATAATTGATTTATCAACTTTTAATACTTTTTAAGACCCAGCAGACACCCTGGCCTGGTTCGTTAGTTCATTGGATCATTTAGCTTTCTCAATACAATCAATCCGCACCAGAGTTCGTTTCGATCAAGCCGAGACCACCTCATTCAGGCAATCTTGGACCAATTGATTTGGTGCAGATCCAAGCGCAATTGTAGGATTTACATATGTCAAAGGAACCGCGCTAACTGGGCAAACAAGACAGGTTCCGAAACAAACATCTAAATGTGAAAGCACCCTAATTGCATGCAATGGACAAACAGTCGCAGGCAAATTAAACTTTAGTGACAAGGCAGCACTGGCCTGATCGGGCCAGTAAGGATCCCGTCTACTGTCCCAAGCATCTCGCACACTGGCCCCAAGCCATCAGGCAGTCCTTATTGTCGAACACTGTTACCATTTTAAATGAAGGCTATATAAATTGGTACCCAAATAGGTGTAACCAAACAATGCTTCAAAATGTATGTCTCTTAATCATTCATTCAAGAGAGATTAGTTTAAATGTTTCCTTCAAAATGAAGAGTCATTTATTTAAACTAAGCTTTAAGCAAAGATGTTTTTGCAATTCTTAAATATTTAAGAAATGTTATGTAACTATCTTAAAGAGAAACAAAAGAAAAGTGTTATAAGTTTTATTTTGTGTTGAGTTGTGTTTCAGTATGTGTTTTCAGTTGTTGTTGTGGTTCCCTTCTCTCAGGTCAGGTTATTGCACACAGGTGTGGCGAATCCCGATGATGTCATACGAACCCCGCTGGGGTGCTTCTGGAGCCCATTAAAACCTGGCTGGGCATTCGTATAAGTAGAGTCTCCTCTCTTTGGCTTGTTTATAGTTTTCTTTTGTGAGAAACTGTATTTTCTGTGACACTGTTGAACCTGTAATGATGAATGACTATTAAACTAATCAGACTAATGTACAAAAACACACATGGGGAGTAAAGTGCCCTTTGTTTTCTTAGAGTTCCTCATGTTTTGTGGTCAGTAGTTGTGATGTTTTATTTTGTTTAGGTATGAGGGTTTAATTTTGTTTGTTGTTTTGGCTTTCCTCCCTCCTGAGTTATTTGTCTTTTCATGAACACATGACATGAGACTCTGGACACCTCATTACAAACTGAATGTGTTTTAATATTATTTTATTGACCGTTATTAATCCGCTGTGTAAAACATATGCTGGATAAATTGTTTGTACATACCGCTGTGACGACCCCAGATTAATGAAGGGACTAAGCCAAAAAGAAAATGAATGAATGAATGAATAACCTTTATTAACTGTTATGGGTCTAGGTTGTATAGTGGAGACATTTCAAGTTTAGAGTTCATAACAAATGCGAACACAGCCAGCCTCATTGTGTTCCCTCTTCACTTATGTCATTTGCTTAGTTTCATCACTTCAGTTTTTGTTCTTGTGCTCTAATTTGGGGCTCAACATCCAATCAGAGTGCTCTCTTTCACAGACAACACTGCCCAACAGCCAGCCGTCAACTTGGTGTGTCCCAGTCTGACACTGTAAAAATAAATCTCCACTCATCTCCTATTCTTGTAAATTCAACATTATGTAGTCAGTAATTTTACTGATGATAGAGTAAAACAAAACTTTCTTATTTTCTTATATGCATTTGCCATCTTGACAAACCTCCACTTTGTAGATCCTTCAAATAATCTGTGAAACTGAATAATTCAAAGTTCAGCTGATGTTTGTAAATCAATCAATCTAGCTAGTCTCTCTTGCATAGTCCATAGATCTTCTTCTAAGACAGTTAGCAGTCCCAATCTGATATATATAATCCATCATACTGAATGTGCTGGCCAGGCCACTTCAATTTCAGAGCTAGATTAACAAATGCTCAAAAGCAATTCCAAGGCTCTGGATCACATCCAGTCTGGGAAAAAGCAGATCAATCTGCAACCTTAATGCCTTGTGTTCTCTCTGTGAATACTGACTTGACAGGAGCAGATGCACGACACTGCAGAGCTACAGGGCAATAGAACAGGTCAGATGGTGAATGGAAATATTTCTGGCCAATGCTTCAGTACAAATGCTATGCACACACAAAAAAAATACTGCTGCTTGTTTAAATTACGTGAGCTGAAACAACACAATTCTGGTAATTTCTTTGGCCAATTTCTTTGTTTTATGTTCAGTCCACTTAAATTTGTAAACCATTAAGTTAACATAAGTATTATGTGTTGGGACAACATGAAGGAATTGTGTTGGTTCAACAACCTGGTTAGGGGATTTGTAGTTCCCAGCATGCTTTGCGTAGGATTGAAATGAGAGAGAGAAATGTATACAATAAAAGTAATCTCAGGTGTTTAAAGTTAATAGAACGACTTGTTATAGTTTAATCTTTACTTTAGTTTGAAGATTTAGAAGAGTTTCATGCAATGCTTTGAGTTTTGAGATTACCACCTTGCAGAAGCACCCATGCTTTGGGTGTTGTCAGCTTAATTAACAAAACTGCAGTTTGTTGCTTTGCTCAGTGAGCAATAACGGTCCTAAAATTTGTTCTGAGATCAGTCTCAAACAACTGTACATGTAACTCATGAAATATGCTTAATGGCTCCTTTAGTTTATTTAAGAGACTTCAAAATGTACGATACATATTAGGCACACATGACATTAACAGACCTTTGAGTTTAAGTTAAATAAAAATACAAATGTATTTTAACTTTTATTTGCTAAAATCATGATGGACCAACTCAAATGCATTTGTGTAAATAGCTTTTTTTTTAAGTTGGTGCTAAACAAATTTATTGGATGGAAATCCCGCCCTGAATTAATATTCATCCAATTAGTTATTTTTTTTAAGTGTAGTCAACACCAGGTGGAATGAACCTTCTCCACAGTTAAGTGAAGAGCGTGAGTAAAGGGTGTATGATGTCTGACGTAACCTCAACTGAAACACAAGGGTGGGACATAGAGTAGCTCCTCCCCTTTAAAAAAACAGTCCACAGCATTTTTACCACAGCTCTGCCAGTGAGAATGGTTGAGCTCAAGTGCATCAAATGAAAAGCAAATGAGAAAAGTCTTAAAGTAGGTGGGACATGTCACATACTAGACAGCTTTCGATTGGTCAAGATTTGATGAGAAACTGAAATATGAGGTGACGTGAAAAAAAACTGTTAATTGTTTAAATTGTTATCCATTTAGGTGTAAGTGACAAACTGCTAGCCTTAGATGTTTCTATGAGTTTTATATCTTCTAAATGCAAACTTAGCCACTGTTTTGTAGAACAGGATAGCTTATAGATATCGTCAAAACTAACATACTGATACTAAAATCTAAAATATTTTATATATATATATATATATATATATATATATATATATATATATATATATATATATATATATATTTTTTTTTTAAGCTAGTAATCAACCCTAACGGTTAATGGACATGAACTGAATCTGTGTATCAGATGTACATCATAATATAATACTCTTACAAGCTTTTTTGAACTGTAACAGGTCTACTTATTATTAACTATGAAACAAAGCAACCAACTCCAGTTTGTTGTATTGAATCCATAACAGAGCACACCCACTTAAGTCCTGTTCCTGAATTAATGACTCTTATGAGTGACTCACAATGCGACCAGCTCAGTACATTTCTCAAACTAATGTCTCTAATGAGCCATTTCAATGAATCAAAGCATACAGGGTTACAAATTATAGTCAGTAGCTGTGTTCTCATAGTCTTGTAATTACAGTAATTGAGATGACAACACATGATATTCTGCCCAACGCTGTTCATGTCTTAGGACTGGATATTCTGTATTTCTATGGCAACACCAGCAATGCCTAAACAGAGCTTAAATGACTCTGTAGCAGTCAGGTGGTACAGTGATCAGATGGTTTGTGGCCATGTTTGTAGTTCTTTTAACACCATTTGGCCTTGATTTACATACATCGAATAATGGTGTGGCTCATGCATCTTGAAAAGTGAAGCTGTGGGCCCCCTGGTTGCTGGATCTGGTACAGGTCATAAACTACACTTACTCCATGTAATCAAATGGGACTTGAGTACAAATCAAAAAACAATTAGGATGCTAACTTCTCAGTTACACTTTATAAATTCATGTATTAATTCAGTCAAAGCCTGTCTGAACTTGCATTTGTTGTGTGTTGGTGTAGAGATTTGTTTGTAAGAAACTTACAAGGCAGTATGTTTGGGAATTCTGTTTGAACAGAGAAACATCAAGTTCTTCAAAACTGTTTGCAAAAGCTTACGATTAAATTTCATATTTGAAATCACCAATAAAATTATCAACAAGAGTCTGTTTAGTTGCGTTTTAAAACTTTAGAATCACACAAAATCTTCCCAAGCTAATGCGCATACACACTTGAAGTGAACGAGATCACGACACCAACCTCCTTTGTGGCCATTTCTTTTTGTGCTACACATTATAGTCCTCTAAATATTGCCTCATCCAATTACACTGGTCTTTTAAAGTAATTCCCAACTTCTTAATGGCAAATCTCCTCCCAAAATGACAGCGGCCTCTTTGTTTACAAGTTTTTGGCCGTTCAAGTAATTTCTGTCTTGTGATATACGTTTAATGGGACAGACTGTACCACACATTCATTTCATATAGATTACAAAACCAGAGAACATTTGTTTTTAAGTGTAGTTGGTTCATTTAAAAGTAGAGATTTCAAGCTTTACATGGATATATTTCCAGATGATGATTCATAACCACTGCATGAACTGTCGTAAAAGCACACGTTTTGTCCAAGCCCCTCCCCAGACAAAACGTCAGTCTATAGCACAGGGGCGTTGCTAGACATAAAGCTCTACTGGGGCACAGCTCCCCCTCCAAAAAATAAATAAATAAATAAATAAATAAATAAATAAATAAATAAATAATAATATTTTATAACACACACACACACACACACACACACACACACACACACACACACACACACACACACACACACACACACACACACACACACACACACACATATATATATATATATAAAACAATATTATTGTACAATTAATATTATAAATAAATAACAGAAATTAATCCTAAATGTAATTAGGAAACAATCTAAAGACACAACTGGAGTGATACTAAGATAATTTAAGAAATATTTTGCATAAATATTAATACAATGAAATTCTATAGACAACTTATAAAAATACAAAAAAAAAAAAGGTTTATAGAATTATTAGTTTTGTGTTGTCTTAGTCCCGACTCATGGCAGAGAATTAGGTTTTGTTAAGTCTTACCTCCCTGACTCATCATCCCTCCTTTTTGCTTGATACAAAAATCACCATATTATTTAAACTTTGTTTTGTCGACTTGCAAAACTCACTGCGTGCCAACACCTCCGTATTAAATACTGTTACGCGGGCTATTTCTTCGGCATGCATGTTCACTACCAGGACTTACACCGGGAGCAGAGAAGCGTCAAGCAGGAGCGGTGTGTGAGGCGCGCGGGTATGTTTTTTTTTTCTTTTTCTGCGCACATGCTCAGTTCGCTTTTTGATTAAACTACATTGCTTTCATCAGTGTTGATTCGGTTGCACATAGAGAATAACGTCTTTATTCTGGGATTACCACTCTTAATGAATACACTTGCCTATGAAGTAAATTGTATCTCAAAGTATTTACTGGGGCACTGGTGATTTTTACTGAGGCACGTGCCCCAGTAAATGGGGTCTAGCGATGCCCCTGCTATAGCGAACAATGATTGGCTTCTTACTAAAAGATGGGGCCAATTCTACGATTGATGGTCAGAAGATCGGTATTGGCCAATAATCACATTTAATGACTCGATTGGTACTTGCCCTTCTGGCCAATCTCATGAACCAATCACAGTTGTTTGTTTAGAAGTTTACAAGCAGAGGAAGATGCACTTGTTTTCCCGTATATTATACATAGCCTACAACAGCCACAACACGAGAGAAAGTAAATGATGTGTGGATGTGCTCGCGTCACAACAGCTCAAATATATACAGATGCGGTGAGACCTCTGTTTATACAGCCTATTGGCGCGACTTGCATGAGTGATGGTCTCTTTGTTGCAAGTGCAATCATTGTATTTACCATGTTTTGAGCCGCTGGGACACGAGCGGTGCGATTGTTTGTAATATTTCTTACCAATTTTTGTGTGTTATATTATTTTCTGTAAAGCTGCTTCTGGCCATTACATGTTCACACCTAAATGATTAAAAGTGACATGTTTAAGGGATTATATGCAACATCCTTAATTTATTCTCTTAGGTAGAGCGAGATCTCCACTTAAGTATTATACTTAGAGGTAAAATGTGCTTTAATGCAATATAAAGCTTGAAGCATTAGAATTGGTACTCTATCTGCCGAACACCATGACAAGGAATTGGTACTCGGTATCGGCTGCAAAAAATCCGGATCGAAGCATCCCTACAAGTGACATGTCTTGTGTATTCAATAGTCTATGGTTATACACACAAATTAATGTAAACCTTTTCAACTTTTGAATGTCTTGCATGTATCTGTATAAAAAAAATAGTTTAATTTAGCCTGTAATGACAGTAATCGCGGAGCCCACCCTACAGTGATGATATTTAACAATAGAAATGTCCTTTCAATGTCACAGGCATGAATACAATGTGCATATCTTGAACCCTAAATTGGATAAATAAAAATGTTTTGCCGGTTGACTAAGAATTGTGCGAGACTGGTGCTCTATGCTCTTCTGTTAAACATATTTGAGAACATCGCACCTCAGGGATATGTAATAGTTCGGGCTGTCTGTGAGCCAATTCTAAATGTGATTAAAACATAGACATAACAATGAATCCCTCAAGGCAGAGAAAGCAGTGAGTATTTCAACGGGGACCACTGACATTTTCACAGCATTAGAACCGGAGGGGTTGTTAGAGAGACAGAGCTGCGGGGACGTGGTGATGAACGAGGTGGATGATGTAAAGAGAGGTTACAAATGTTGTTTTCTCTCAAGAGACGTGAGTCATTATCTCCACCAGCGCCTTCTAGAGATGATTATTCACGGCTGATCGGAGGACTGTCTGGAGACAGAACATAGAGAGCTGCGTTTGATTTGAAAATATGCTACATGCCAGGAAAATTATAACAAAGCATTGAAAGTTTCTGTGAAACTTTAGTTGTATGATGTTTGCAGGGTATCTACAGTACAGTTTCTGGAATCAAAATCAAGACTTTTAAAGACCCTGTAAAGTCCGAATAAAACACTTATGGTGTTAGGATAAATATGTTAGGGCGATCTAGTTAGTTTTCTCCTAAAGTGACAGAATTCACTTTTAAACATTGAAAGCTTTAGTATTGTCACTCTTGGTAAAATGAATCAACAAATTATTTGACGTCACATATTTCAGTTTCTCATCAAATGATCTGTCAATGAAATTGGTCATTTAGTCAAGTCAAAAAATGTTTAAACCAAGGGTTCATCTAAACACTTGCAAATATACAAAAATAATAAATAATAGCAAAATTGTGTTGATATTAGTCATTTTGAATAGTGTGCAAGTCTTCGGTAAGCCCAGGAGGGGTAAAATACACATTTAGCATACAGGAAACTAGGAAATTCAAATTAAATGTTACAGTGTCCAATTTGTATATGGTTAATAGTACTACATAAGTATACAGACAGTGTAAATATGATTTCCTTTGGGGTGAATGAAGTCTGAAAAGGAGCAGAGCTACTCTATGACCTGCCTTGTTTTTCTGCTTCAGTTGAAATCATGTCCAACAATGAACATTTTGTATATGAATTATATGTTAAATTAACATTCGTACCCACTCCTTCCCAAGACAGGCTGTCCCAGGAAGAATACAATTTTACACTGAATGTAATGTTTGTTTGTTTCATATTGTAAAATATACCAAGAGTATTCAAGAAAAAAAATCTAAAATAATGAGTAAAATGTGGGGCTTTTTATAATGACTCGTGTCAAATTATGTTTTTTTGTTTTTCTGATCCTTCTTAAAGATAAAAACCTAAAAACATTGCATTATGTATTTAAAAATATTGTAACTTTTATGTGCTCTCATAATATTTAATAAAACACCAGCCCGTTTCTTTTTCAACATCTCTTCACTGAGACAAAAGTGGGACAACCTGTCAGTCCACACAATTCCATACACACAAAAGCCAATTTTAGCATTTTCATTTCAATCTTCATAACAAGGTAACATTTTTTAAGGAAACAAAGATTATTCAAACGTTTCTATTATGCAAACTTTAAAATAACCTTGCATTTAATAAAAACTGTACTTAAAAATATTTTAGGTTCTGTGGAAACTAGTGAAACTAGTCACATATCTCACGGTTTGGATCACACAATGGTTTTTTGGTCACAGATCATACCATTTTTCGAATCAGCAAAAAAGGGGAGGGGACAAAAGTAATTTGCTTTCCATTTATTACAGGAACAGTACTGAAAGACACTTTTGGTTTTAACAACAGAACTTAGAACCTGTGATTTTATTAAAAAAAGAAAATTAAGAAATAATCAGCTGAATAAAAATATCAGTACTGTGAAAAATTCACTGTTACTGATAATGCTAAATGTATAAATCTAACATCAAAATCTGTACAAGCCATATTTATTTTTAGTTTCATTTTCAATAAATGACTCAGTTATTCTCTCATTAAACTTTATGTTTCATTGCTGGATGTGTCATTTTTGAAGAATTATTCAGTGGCATTTTTTTGATGGCTGGTTGTTGCCACCTATTGGTTAAAAATGTAAATGCTGCCTACAACTTTCATTTTTGAGCGTTGTTAAATGCATATGATCATCATTTTAATCTTTACCATAAACATTAGTGGTTTTATCTAATCTAATCTATACAACTATACACTTTTATCTAATCTATACACTGTTATATTAATAAACATATGCAAATCACCATCATTTATAATTTATGTTGCTTGAGTGTTGAGACTTTTAATGATTAATCGTGCAGCTTACACTGAATGCATTAATGTAGGCTAAACAAGTAGTGATGTAAAACACTTTTAATAACCTAAGAAACCCATCAAATCCAGAATAACCTACCACAACTTCTTCCATATTCATTATATTTTACAGGAAGGCCTAAATGCTTTCACATGTGACTTAAATGACGCGAGTGGCGATATCTCTGATCATTACAAATTAAGGATTACTCTACCAGTAAATGTATTGTGTATAAAATGTATAAATGTATTAATCCGCAGGCCACGTGTGTTCCAAACCAGGGGTTTTGGTCCGGACGAATCACAAATCAACCATGATCCATTACACCCTACAGGAAACCCTGTGGTCGTGACAAAGCCAGGTCTGTGTACATTTAGATACTAACAGGTGCTTATACAAAACACATTTTTTGTGGATAGCCACACCTCTAATTTCCAAAAGTATGCATTTCAGTACATCTACACTAATACAACACCAGCATTTCTAAACTAAAATGGGGTCTTTGGCATTTTCAATCTGCTCTGTTTTCACAAGTAATGTGGACAACAGGCGTAACCATAACAAAACTTATGCATTTTAAAACAAAAACACATTAGTGTAAACAACACTTACTGTGGTTGAGCAAAGCTTTTAATAATTACAATGGTGCTTAAACAAAAAAAAAAAAAAAACACACAAATCTCAAGTAATGGAGCAAATGGAGAGCATTTTTGACTTCCCTCGCTGGGAAGTTTAGTCTCTTAAATCATCTCCTTTAAAGCACTTGCTGCAGTCATCAAAACACCACTTGTGTACAAATTTGCTGTATCCAACTATAAATTAAAGACAATCACTGTCAGACTTCAGACTCGCTTTGAGCAATGTTCTCATTATTATGCAGAATTATGCAGACATAGTCAATTGCTGAATCTTTATTGTGTGCTAAGAGCTCCCAAGGGTCTTGTCAGAATATAGCAGATGATTGCTTTACCAAAAGTCACAATAGAAAAAGCACAAACAGCTACAACACGGGGATCTTTACAATAGAAAAACAAATAAATATAGCAGTAGCGCCCTGCTGGGTTCTTGATTTGAATTTGCACAGAACGTCACTCTACAGTTACAATCTCCGTGACAGAAGGCAGACAAGCACGCATCATGCTTTTTAAAGAACTAACCAGCTGATGTTTGTTATGAAATTGAGAAACCATCGTAATATTGAAAACATGAAGAAACATCACTACTTCCTGTTACGAGAATCCAGAGTGAGTGACTCTTCACTTTTCCTGTCATTTGTGTGGTCTGTATGAGTTTTTATTTTCACTTTTAGCTATAAGTAACACTTTTTAATGTAATAAAACCAAAAGGTTTATAGTAAACATGGAAAATTTCAAGAATAAGTCATATTTAAAACTGCAAAAAGTATCTAGTTATGAACTGTAGCGTTTGACTGATAAATTTTTTTTTTTTGATAATTATTATTATAAAATTTTTTTGCTGCAATTTTTGTTTTCTGTCTCTTTTCTCTTTTCACCACCAGCATTTTTTAAAACGTTGCCAGCCACCGCCAGCATTTGATGATTTTCAGCTAAATTTCATGGCTTTCAGAAAATGCTCAGCTAGAATATTTGAGCATATTACATATCAAAATAAAAACCAACCAAGCCTCTGCTTTCAACCAAAAAAGCTTTTTATTTTAATTTTTTCATCTGTTATCCCCACTTCATTGTAGGCAATTTCATCAAAGAAGCTATTTTGACCAAAAATTTTGAAAAATGCATTTTCAAGATAGATGATATATAATGCACACGCATGTGCCCAAACACACAAACAAATATATACTCGCACACACATTATTAGGTACACCTTACTAGTACCCTGTTGGACCCCATTTTGCCTTCAGAACTGCCTTAATCATTCGTGGCAAAGATTCAACAATGTATTTGAAATAATCCTCAGAGATTTTGGTCTATATTGACATGATAGCATCACGCAATTGCTGCAGATTTGTTGGCTGCACATCCATGATGTGAATCTCCCGTTTCACAACATCTCAAAAGTGCTCTATTGGATTGAGATCTGGTGACTATAGAGGCCATTTAAGTACAGTGCACTCATTGTCATGTTCAAGAAACCAGGTGCATTATCCTGCTGAAAGTAGACATCAGAAGATGGGTATGCTGTGATCATAAAGGGATGGACATGGTCTGCAACAATACGCTGTGGCTTTGACACAATGCTCAATTGGTACTAATGGGCCCAAAGTGTGCCAAGATAATATACCCCACACCATTACACCACCACCACCACCACCAGCCTGAACCGTTGATACAAGGCAGGATGGATCCATGTTTTCATGTTGCTGATGTTAAATTCTGACCCTACCATCTGAATATCGCAGCAGAAATCAAGACTCATCAGACCAGGCAACGCTTTTTAAAATCTTCTATTGTCCAATTTTGGTGAGCCTGTGTGAATTGCAGCCTCAGTTTCCTGTTCTTAGCTGACAGGAGTGGCACCAGGTGTGGTCTTCTGCTGCAGGAGCCCATACACCTCAAGGTTGGATGTGTTGTGCATTCAGAGATGCTCTTCTGTATACCTCGGTTGTAACAAGTGGTTATTTGAGTTACTGTTGACTTTCTATCAGCTCGAACTATCAGCCATTCTGCTCTGACCTCTGGCATCAACAAGGCATTTGCACCCACAGAACTGTCACTCACTGGATGTTTTCTTTTTTTCGGACCATTCTTTGTAAACCCTAGAAATGGTTGTGCGTGAAAATCCCAGTAAATCAGAAGTTTCTGAAATACTCAGACCAGCCCGTCTGGCACCAACAACCATGCCACGTTCAAAGTCTTTCTTCCCCACTCTGATGGTCAGTTTGAACTGCAGCAGGTTGTCTTGACCATGTCTACATGCCTAAATGCATTGAGTTGCTGCCATGTGATTGGCTGATTCGAAATTTGTGTTAAAGAGCAGTTGGACAGGTGTACCCAATAAAGTGGCCAGTGAGTGTATACATGTGTGTTTGTGTATGTGTGTGTAAAACCCTTATACATTTCTAACCTCATGCAGATCAACGGTGGTGGATCATTTCACTGTGGCGTGCCCTGATAAAGATACAAAACAATTGCTCTTATCTTGTCAATGGCGCTAAAGTTTGGTGTAACGGAGTTAAAGTTTAAAAAATCTAAATCAACATTTCCCAAACTTTTACCAAATATTCATTAAAAGGTATTAGTATTTTTATTTATGTGATCTTGTAATATTTAACACCACCCGCTTCCTTTTTTTAACATCTCTTCTCTTTGCTCACAGTGAGAAACCTGTCACTCAATCAATTCCATACCTTTTAAAACTGTAAAAAGTATCTAAATATGACTTGTAGCAGTTGACTGATAAAAATGTTTATTATTAACGTTGCGATTTTTGCTTTTCTGTCTCCAAATTTAAGAACCCTCAAATTTAAAACATTAAATCGTGCAATCACAGAAAGCAAGGTGGCTGATGAATTACATATAAATATATAAGGCTCAGGTCAAAAAAAGCAAACTGAGGCTGCAATTCACACAGGCTCACCAAAATTGGTAGGGTAGAACCAGAAAGTGGAATGAACATGGGATCTAGTCTGCCTAGTATCAATAATTAAGGTCACTAATGGTTTAATGGTGTGAAACTTGGCACTTATTGGCCTTCTTAATGCGAACTGGGCATTGTTCAAATACTACAGCCTACCTGAGTATTTCTGCTAAACATCATCACAGCCCTCTTGCAATGCTACCAACAGAACAACACAACTAGGTTCAAATCATCTCGTATTGGTTTCATGAAAGTGACAGTGAGTTCAATAAAGTCAAATGACCTCCAGTCACCACCTTTGGGATGAGGTTTGATGGATGCATCATGGATGTGTGGCCGACAAATCATTATCATGTCAATATGGCCCAAACATGTACAATATGTGCATAATTAATATGACGTGTTAATAATCTGCTGAAAAACTCAATCCTAATCAAATGCTATTTGTACACTTTTGTAAAGTTTTCTTTAAAGTCTTCTTCTAAAGTTCTGTTGGTGGTTGTTTTTATGTTTTTTTTTATGTTTTATATACTGATGGTATTAAGTATTCAATATATAATTTACAATCATAACTGCTTCTTAATCATGCATTATGTAAAAAACATACAAATAACTTCACAGATTAAAAAGTCATAAAGGATCTTTTAATTTAATTAGTGATAAATAATCTACAATTTCTGCAGGAGACACTTCTTTTAAACATTCTCCTTAACATATTTCCTGGATAAAAAAACATTCTCTAATATCATTTAAAAATATACTTTTTAATAAAATAAGTTTATATTCAAATCATTTTTACACAAACTGCAAATAGGTTTCTCTAACCTCTTTCCGTTGAATATGAGTGTGTAATACGAGTGAGCTATTTCACGTAATTATGCAATTTTGCAAAAATCAATGTTTTATGCACACTTCAACAAGGTGAGATGTGAACTAATTAGTTTATCTGTGCTGATTACTGTGCAATTTAGCGTGGTTTCTTTATTATAGTTTTAGATTTCATTATAATTTAATAACTTTGTATAACAAACCATATTAAAAATTATTTCATTACCAAATGAGTTCCACACAAAACGTCATAATTTCATTTTGTCTATTTGTTAATGAAATAGTAGGTTAACTTTAACTGCAATTTTTACTTGTGATAAATGCCAAAATCTATAAAGCTTTGCATTATAATTAACTGATTGGACATGCTTTTGTTTATTCAATAAATAATTGATTTTAGTAAGTAATAACAAGTAATTTTCTGCATCATGTCTTATAACTTTAATATTTTATTAGAACAAGGGAGAAAAAAAAGGTCAAATTATATCTTCCCTCAGCTGCCTTGATTTTTAAATACCAGCATCGGCCAGAGGAAAACCAATGTTGGTTGACCATTTTTGTTTCATTAAATATTCCTTGTGCTCTCTCTACTTGTTCCAATTTAATCCTTCAGGTGAACAAAAGAAGATATTTTGAAAAATGTTGCAAACCCGTAGCCTAGACTTCCATTTCCCTACTACAGCTGTAAATGGTTACAGCTTTCCAACATTCTTCCAAATATCTTCTATTTAAAATATAGAAAAAAAATACACAAGTTTGGATCCATTTAAGGGCAAGTAAATTGTCATTTTTGCCTGAACTATCACTTTTATTTTATATTTAAGTCAGTTAACGGGCAACAAATGTGTGTTTTTTTTAGATAACAACACTGATTATGAGATTATGAGAGTGTCATTCATCCATGACACCAAAGACAAAAGTTTACTCACGGATCTCCTCCACCACCGCTGGATCACATTCTTTGTACTTCTCCATTTCCACCTTCATCTGATCTCGCTGAGCTTTCAATGCCGTGAGCTCCTTCAAGAGATCCTCTCGCTCTTCCTAAACACACAACAAAATCAATAGACACACAGAGCCCACAAACATAAGAGCTGTAAAATAATGTAGTTCAGAGAGAAAGACAGCTGAACACGTACATTAACTTCACGTCCAACTTTGGCTTTGTCAACTGCTTGCTGAAGGGCTTTCTTACGCTGACTGCCATCCTCAAGCTACACAAACAAAAAATACATTACATTTCTGCAATAAAAAGACACATTATTTTTAAACTAATATTTGTTTTATCAATGGTATTACATCAAAGCATAATTTTTGTCATTTTTACAGAAACAAATCTCCAGTAATAATGGTAGATTTATCTAAATCTGGGGAAAACTATCAATGAAATATAAGTTTAAATATAAGTTTAATTATTACAGTGTCATTTTATATTTATGAAAGCTTAGAAAGTAGGTTTTATAGTGCAATTCATGGTGAATCTGTAATGTAATTTTTATGATGTAGTTATAAATGACTACTGCCGCGACCCGGCCCCAAAAGCGGTTGAAAATGAAATCAAACTTTACTGTAGTCTTTAACTCTGATGGTGCTTTGTCTTTGTGTGTATGACCCCGTGCACTGTTTATATACACGAGTATTGACCATGCATTGATATTCTATACAGTAAGCTCACTTACAGTGACCTCTGACTCAGTGTGTGGTTTCTATTGCTCAATCTGTATTGTTGTGCTTATCAGTACATTTAGGTGTGTATTTGACCCAAAATTGAGAATTCTGTCATCATTTACTCCCCCTTCACTTTCTCCAAACCTGTTTGACTTCCTGTCTTCTGTTGAACACAAAAGATGATATTTTAAAGAATGGTGGAAATCGACGTCCATAGTATTTGTTTATCCCACTATGGGTATCGATAGTTATCCATTTTCAACTATTTTAAAGAAACTCAGAAATGTTTGTAAGTTTAAGCACAACAAATATAGGACACATTTCTGTACTCAAGTGCTAAAATCAAACTAAAAAGAAATCTAAACATTCAGCCTAAATTATTTTATATACTTCATTTGACCCTTTGACTGCCCCACTAAGAAAAAAAATATTGGCTAGTTAACACACTCAATGAATTTTTTTAACATGCCATAATTTCTAAAATATCAGCCTCTACCAAATGGTTGGGTCACACTTTATTTTGATGGTTTGTTTGCTAAATTCAAGTTACATTGCATCTACATGCCAACTAATTCTCATTAGATTATAAGTAGACTGTTAAATTGGGGTTAAGATTGGGGTTAGGATTAGGTTTTACTTATAAAGTTACTTATAGTCAGTTAAATGTCTGTTTAGCAGCAGTATCAACAAATATTAAGCAGGCAGTCTACTAATACTCAAAGGGACCATCAAAATAAAGTGTTACCAATGGTTGATATGTCGGTTTATGGTAAAAGTACCGGAATCAATACATATACTATGAAAAATCTGAAAATATGATTTTCAGTTTTATTCGCAATAAAACCAAAATCAAGTGTAGTAGTGCAACAGGATTATGTTTGTTTATTATGGTGGCTTGAAAAGCCAGCATACTGTTATCTATCTTAAACTTATTATTATTCTTCTTCTTCTTCTTCTTCTTCTTCTTCTTCTTATTCTTCTGAGACTAATTTCTAAGTGTATCTCCTCCTAGGCCTTTCAAGCTACATACTTCAAACTTTCGTCAAACCTTCGAACTGGTCTGACTCGGGTTGCTATATCTTTTCTAACTGATCCGACCTTGGGTTTTCCGAAAAACGACCCAGAAAAATCCCAAAAGTCCCATTGACTTAACATTGGGTCAAACTTTGTGAGCTCATAACTCTGCATCAGACTGTCCTACAGACTTCTAACTGGACTCATTTAACTCAGTCTAGCCAGCAGCCAATAACTGATGACTTTTTAACTTACTAGCCATTCCCTAGCAACCACTTACAGCACCCTAGCAACTGTCCCATAGACTTCCATTGTAAAAGACTCCCATTTACTTAACATTGGATCAACCTTTGTGAGCTCATAACTCTGCATCAGACTGTCCTACAGACTAGAGTCTGGCCTCAATCAACTCAGTCTAGCCAGCAGCCAATCACTGATTACCTTTAAACTTACTAGCCACTCCCTAGCAACCAATTTCAGCACCCTAGCAACTGTCCCAGAGACTGTGACTAGCTTTTCTAACACATGCTAACAGTTTAAACTTCCTACTGACATGCTAATCTTGCTAGAAAGGTGCTAGCAACACGATAGTGACATGCTAGTCATGCTAGTAACATGCTAATTCATGCTAGAATCATGCTAACAACATGCTAATTCATGCTAGAAACAAGCTGATTCATGCTAGAATCATGCTAGTAACATGCTAGTTACATGCTAATTAATGCTAGAATCATGCTAGTTACATGCTAATTCATGCTAGAAACATGCTAATTCATGCTAGAAACATGCTAACAACATGCTAATTCATGCTAGAAACATGCTAGTAACATGCTAATTCATGCTAGAAACATGCTAGTAACATGCTAATTAATGCTAGAATCATGCTAATAACATGCTAATTCATGCTAGAAACATGCTAATTCATGCTAGAATCATGCTAATAACATGCTAATTCATGCTAGAATCATGCTAACAACATGCTAATTCATGCTAGAAACAAGCTGATTCATGCTAGAATCATGCTAGTAACATGCTAGTTACATGCTAATTAATGCTAGAATCATGCTAGTTCCATGCTAATTCATGCTAGAAACATGCTAATTCATGCTAGAATCATGCTAACAACATGCTAATTCATGCTAGAAACATGCTAGTAACATGCTAATTCATGCTAGAAACATGCTAGTAACATGCTAATTCATGCTAGAATCATGCTAGTAACATGCTAATCCATGCTAGAATCATGCTAGTAACATGCTAATTCATGCTAGAATCATGCTAGTAACATGCTAATTCATGCTAGAAACATGCTAGTAACATGCTAATTCATGCTAGAATCATGCTAGTAACATGCTAATTCATGCTAGAATCATGCTAATAACATGCTAATTCATGCTAGAAACATGCTAATTCATGCTAGAATCATGCTAATAACATGCTAATTCATGCTAGTAACATGCTAATTAATGCTAGAAACATGCTAGTAACATGCTAATTCATGCTAGAATCATGCTAGTAACATGCTAATTCATGCTAGAATCATGCTAATAACATGCTAATTCATGCTAGAAACATGCTAGTAACATGCTAATTCATGCTAGAATCATGCTAGTAACATGCTAATTCATGCTAGAATCATGCTAGTAACATGCTAATTCATGCTAGAAACATGCTAATTCATGCTAGAAACATGCTAATTCATGCTAGAATCATGCTAATAACATGCTAAATCATGCTCGAAACATGCTAGTAACATGCTAATTCATGCTAGAAACATGCTAATTCATGCTAGAATCATGCTAGTAACATGCTAATTCATGCTAGAAACATGCTAGTAACATGCTAACTCATGCTAGAAACATGCTAGTAACATGCTAATTCATGCTAGAATCATGCTAATTCATGCTAGAATCATGCTAGTTACATGCTAATTTATGTTAGAATCATGCTAGTTACTTGCTAATTCATGCTAGTAACATGCTAATTCAGACTCGGCTTTTCAAGCCACCATAAAGTTTGTCCTCAAACTTTAATATCTAGTTTTTTTTGTAAACCAAAAATGGTGTGTGTGTTAACCATTATTTAAAGCAGTCATTCTTTAAATGACTTTAACAGTCATTATTTAAAACAATCAAAATACGGTCAACCACTTGGTAGAGCAGGCAGTTAAAGGAATATAAATAATTATTTTAGAACAATTACCTATACTTCCTTATTTTTCATATATTTTCATTTTGGCACTCATCCATTTTTCTAAATTGCTCTAGTATCAACAATAACAAATTACCATTGACAATGGTGCAGATAAAGACAATATAGGCCGATATGAATGTAAATCTCTAACTTAGACATTTACATCATTCCACCAGACAAATAAAATAGTATTACTTTTCCTCGCTTTGTTTCTTAAGAATCCTCTCCATCCTTATTTTTGCAGCTGTTTGCTTCTGTTGAGATGGATGACGACAGTAGACTTTCTTTCATGGCTCAAAATATTATTGCAAAAACTACAAAAGCAATTTATTTATGATATTGTTTTGCCAGCACATGGCAAAATTTGGTCTGTCAGCAAAAATATTATAGACGCCTGACTATAGTGAATAAATAGACTAAATATCAAACAAAGAGTTTAAGCAGACTTGATGTGTAGTCGTTCAGTGTAGTCAAACCACACTGAACTGAACTAAACAGAACTTCAACTCTGAAAACTGGACTAACACAGTTTCAATTTACTAGAACTTCTATGTGAAGCTGCTTTGACACAATCTACATTGTAAAAGTGCTATAGAAATAAACATAAATTGAATTGAATTAAACATCTATCAGATTTTCACTGACAGCCCAAATTTAGCTTGGCTTTGGTTGGCCATCTATGTTTGGACGTCTATTAGACATCTTTTAAACCAAAATGCTTGCTGTGAAAGATTTACTATAACCTTTTCACACAGATGTAACTTTCAGGTTTTATTTTAAAACTTGAATTCATTTATTAATCATGTATTTTGATGTATTTAATTTCAAACTAGGGAACTTCACTGAAGTCCACTACACAGATAGAATTCATTAAAAAAATGTTTTCGTCAAATACAGTAAGTTCTTCACGACTGAAGAAATAAAAATTTGACATCTTAAATGATAAACTTGACTAAATTATTTCTAAATGTTTATTCTTAAGTGAACTAATCCTTTAAGTATACTTTTTTTAGATAAGAAAGTCCTTAGTATATATATTAAAAAAATAAATAAATAAATATCTATATCTATCTATCTATCTATCTATCTATCTATCTATCTATATATATATATATATATATATATATATATATATATATATATATATATATATATATATATATAAATAATGATGACGGAAAAAGTTGTGGTGGGACCTAACCTAAATGCTTTCTTAGGCTATTAATTAAAGGTGTTTGCTGTCACTGTTTGTTTAGCCTGCACTAATGTATTCAGTGTAAAGCTGCACAATTAAACATTAAAAGATCGTGATCTCAATTCAAACCCGCGTAAGATGAACGATAAATGATGATGATTTGCATACGTTTATTAATCCTTCTAAGCGCTGCACTCAAATCTGCGTTTGATCGAGAGAGATTCAGTTTTTACTCACTTTTCAGTGAGTAACAAACAATTAAATAACACAGAAGTACTGTGAGAACAGTTTATAGTTCAGATATAACCACACTAAAGTGTATGGTAAAGATTAAAATCGCCGCTTAATGGATTTGACGCTGGCTAATGTTTTGATGCTGGTGCAAGCAATTATATTGTGTAACCAACAGGTGGTGACAAACAACCATCCAAATTATGTCACTGAATAGGTTTTCAGAAATGATCCACTTATAATGAAACATGAAGTTTTATGTGTGAATGGTTGAATCATTAATTGAAAATTAATATAATACTTTTCTTTTTTCAGCTGGTTCTTTCTTGATTTTTATTTTTATTAAAATAACAGGTTCAAAGTTATGTTTGTTGTTTAAAGCCAATGGTTTTTGCAGTAATATTTCTGCATAAATGGAAAGCAAATGACATTTGTCTCCTCCCTTTTTTGTCGATTTGAAAAATGGTCCGATCTGTGACTCAAAAACTGTAGTGTGATCCGAATCTTGAAATTTGTGATCCGTTACACCACTAATATATATCTAACTATGTATTTGTAGTTTTTTGAGTATTGTTAATAAATATTGCACATATAAATCATGTCGACGTCCTGGAGATAGTTGATTGTTAAATTGACATTGGCTACAGTAGCAGGTGATAATGATCCTTAGCTGCCGTTAAACAGGAAAAACAAGAAGATGACTGATCTGTCATTGGCCATATATATTGGCCATGTATAGTCCGCCCCTGGTTAGATTGTGTGGCGGGAATTGTGTCCTAAAACATGCGAGGATCTGCAGCTGGATATATCTCCAAATTACTACAGAATCATCTCAGATAAGGATTTGTTTTAAAACCTCAACTGGAGTTCTCAGGTAAGTTTGGAACAAAAGCACACTATTATATGTGCTAATTTTACAAACAGTATTTATTACACAGAACTGTAACTAATTAAAAAGCAATGCAATAGTTGAATAATTATATTTATGTCATTACCTCTCAATTAAATAGAATTCAATTTTAGTGTCCTATGTGCACTGTTAAAATGCTGGTTTCACAAAACTCATTCAGGTTGTCCCAACACAACACCATTATAATAAATTTAGGGCATTGAACTTAAAACAATTAAGTTGTTCTCAAAAAAAATCTCAAGAATTCTGTTGTTTAAGCTCATTTTGCATAAGTAGATTGAACAAGCAGCAAAATCTTTTTTTTTGACTGTGCAGTAAATGATGCTCCATCTGAAAACATGTGCTGAAGCCTAACTAAAACCAACTTTGCTGATAAAATGTGCATGAAAATTGTCTGAGTAATCTCTCATCCCTACTGGAAAGATTGCTTCATGAACTACTTTTAAGTTGTAAAATATACAGACAACAATATATTAACTGAAACATTGTTATCTTTCCACCAAGCAATTGATTTATTCTTTTTAATGTAATTTAAACAGATTTTTATTACAGCATGCACACCAATAAGCAACCTGATTAATAAGAGACATTAGAAAGAGATGTCCTCACTTGTTTCTCCAGTTCCTCTAATCTGCGTTTTCGGGCGTGCAGGGCTTTACTAGGAAATGACCAGTAATAGTTGGAGGTGCCCACTCTCTCAGTGTCCACCATGTTATCATCCACCAGACTCTGCAACACCCCTTTCACTGACATGGGAGCTGAAATAAAAGAAATCAAGCACTGAACACATGGAGCAATTAAAAGCTCAACATAAAGAGAAAATCTAGAAAATCTAGTCACACTTTATTTTGAGATACAAATCTTGCTATTAAACGAAAACTTCATTTAGACTTTTAGCTCAATAAACTCCTAATTTGCTGCTTATTAATAGTTAGTGGTAGTAGTTGGCTTTAGGTATTTGTAGGCCCACACGGAATCTGAATGCGCAGAAATCCGAGATTTCCAGCCCATCGAGTCTTATTTACTTGTGTAAATGTGTGTAAATTTGTATTTATAAAATGTTTTAATTAATTTTACTAATATTATTGTGATATAATAACAGTAATATTACAATGTTCATATGATTTATTAACAATACAGTTTGTAAAGTAATATTTTCTGTTTTATAGTATTTAAATATTTATAGTACTGTTAAATATTATTATATGAGATTTGCTTTGCCAAATAAGTGGATCTAAGTGGATTAGCATTGCAAACATTAAATAAAAGTTAAAAATGTATTATTTTTATTTCATATTTTAAGTTTTTCGTTATGATATTCCTAAAATCATTGCGCATAAATCCACAGTTTTACAAAATTCTCTGCAAAAATAGCCGCAGATTCTTTGTGGCTTATGTATTGGGTAGGATTAGGCATGTAGAAATAAAATCATTCAGAATATGTACTTTTTAACTATTAAAAAAATAAAAATTTTACTATTATTAGGCAGGTAATAAGCCACTAATAGTTAATAGCAAGAATTGGTCCCTATACTAATGTGCTACCGAAAATCCTCCTGTTCTGTTAGGCCAGTGCTGTATTATTGCCACACCAATTTTGTACATGCACTTTTATGTCTTAACAAAAGCATTTGGTTTTCTGTGGTATTTTATACATTATTATTGCAAAACCGATCAGTCACCAATCTGATGATTTGTAACATGACTAAAATTCTAAATCAGTTCTGTTTGCATCATAAAATACAGTATGACTGTGTTGTAATACAAAAACACTGGAAAATTTCCTATGTGTTACAAATGTCATTTTGATGGGAGTGGAGGGGGTGAATAAATACTAATGTGGCATAAAAAAACTTTGAATAAACAATTATCATAATTTAAAAAGATGCATTAATGCAGATGTATTCAAAATACCCTGTAGCCACAATCCACAGACAATAAGATATTGGGGAAAGCTTATTTTATGCAAATATCCAAAATCCAATGTAAAACCCTATTATTAGACTAACTCAATATTATCTTTAGAATTTTTTTTTTTAATTCTCTTGTAAAAAATGTGTTTTTGTTATCTAAACATTAAAATAAACAAACCCTGAAATTAATAGTATGTATTTAAAGCAAATATATTGAGGATTAGAGGACATACATTAAGCAGTGTATTCACAAAAGCAGTTAATTCTGCACACTGAAGTCTCTCCTCCATTTACATCTATTAAAAAACAGGCTTGTCACCTTGCCAGTGTACTATTGAAAAATGTTTTATCCTGGATGTTGATCGTAAAGGGGCATTTGTATAGGTTCTGACAAACATAGCCTTTATCTTTTTTAAACATTATGCCATTTCTTTATTATTGCTATAATGTCCTCAACAAAGAAAGCTTTATTACTAGATATTTCTGAGGTTCTAGGACAAAAAGTTTAATACATTTCAGGTCAAGTGGCCACTTCTCTGGAAATTATTTGCTTTAATCCAGATGAAACAGGCAAGGGTCGGTTTTTTGAAGATTACCATTACATACATTGTTTATAAAATAAGCCAAGAGACTTAGAGCTCCCTCTGTCTGTGACATAGACTTAGGTCCTGCAACATATACAAAGCACAACAGGGTAATAAAACTTACTGATTCCTTTGGATTTTGGGGCAATTTTCTCCATATCCTTCAGCTGAAACACATCTTTCTGAAGAGGTGGAAAAAAATAATCTTAATTAATCTCATCTTTCAAGGTTTGTGTTAATGCAAACTACTAAAGAACAAGGACTCATTCACACATCTATAACCTTCATGGATACGTTCATATAAAATGAGAATGTTAAATCACATATACTTACAGTTTCAAAAAAAATTTCCATCATGCGACTTCTTTTTTCTTCCAAGCTAAGTCCTTTCTTTTTAGACTGTGGATTATAAATCAGACAATCAATGCAGTTATATCTTTCTATTCTAAATAACTAACTAAACAGTAATTACTGAATAGCTGATGTTTTTATTTTTACTCATTAAACTCGTTTCTTAAATGAGTGGAAGTAGAAATGAAAAGTTTGGACTCCTTTATACAAACTGGTGTTTACACAGTGTGTTTCAAAATATCAGTTATCATAAAAAAAGCTTTTGCGGCATAACATTAAGCTACGTGTTCCAGAACAACAACAAAACTCACTTGACACTAAAACTGAAGTACTTTTGTTTTTCTGCTGTTTATAACACAGAATCTGTGCGCGCAGAAATCCGCAGATTTTAGCCCATTATAGATTCTATTTATTTACTTGTGTAAATTAAAAAAACATATATAAATAATAATATTAATTATATATATATATATATATATATATATATATATATATATATATATATATATATATATATTCAGTTTTTAAATTAATTTGACTAATATTATTATCTAATATAAAAATGTTCATATGATTTATTTACAATACAGTTTGTTTTTTCATAGATATATTATGAGATACTTGCTTTGTTTACCAAATAAGTGGATCTAATTAGATTTGCATTGTAAACATTAAAGTTAAAAAGGTATTGTTTTTTTTAATGTAATATATGTAAGTTTTTAGTTATGATACTCCCAAAAATCTTTCCGCATAAATCTGCAGATTTTTTTACTAAATTTTGCGCAGAAATAGCTAAAATGTCTGCAAATTCTGTCTGGCCCTACTGATAACTTACTTAAAAGAAGGAAATTTAAATATATTAAGAGCTTCAAGATTAAAAATGTGTTACTGTATTAACTTTTCTTGCTATATTGCATAAACGAGTTTGACACTTATGAACTTGATTACAAAAGGTTAAGAAAATGTTTTAAAATTAATCTCATCTTGCAGTTAGAACACAAAAGTGTTTTTTCAATAACACATTTAACGTTAAATATGGCGTTCAATATATAACATGATAAAGCCATCTTTTTATAAGGGTAACGTTAGTAATGACGTCAATGTCATGTCATAATTTAAAAACAAATCTAATTATTTAGTGATTCACCTTATCACCTTTTATTTGTAATGACCTCTTAACTATCTACGTATAAAGTGAAAATAGTGCCGTAAACTTCAATGCCCGCTAACTTTCGTCGTCACTTATTTCCAAACAACTCTGTTCTGGTTGTCATAAACACGTTTTCTACAAGTTGTTTACAAGTCAATGGCGAATGAGTGTCATTTACAGCGCTTAACCTGAGCTGAACACAACGAATGTTATTTTAAACATTTATGCAAACCTTCGAGCAGCTCAAAAAACAAGTGCCATTCTCTTAAAAGTAATCGAAATACTATATTTTTAAATATAATAACTATAATAAAATGTTCTCACCATGTTTGACTGCTTGAGTTTGGCGCGAGATGTGAAAGGCAATCTCACTGCGCATGCGCGTGATGGATGCTGGTGGAACTGCGCATGCGCATGATTTTTTATTTTTTTATTTTTTATTTTTTGCCGTCCTTTTTCCTTTTTAGCGCTGGCAAGGCGTTTCTCATACTACCGAAATATTATTATTTAAATATTTAGAATATTTAGATAGCCATGTATTTAATATTCTCATTTTTTTCGTGTAATGACTGCGTTGTCATGACACGATTGTGTCTCCAGCAAACATTGTAAACTACTAAAGAACATGGACTGATTCATACATCCATAACCGTCATGGATGGGTTCATATAAAACCATTTTATATAATATACCTTTGGAATTTTTATAACAGTTTTGAACTGTATTTATGTGATTTTGTTATTTTCTATCATTGAATTCAAACTAAACTATAGTTTAGCTATAACCTATTGTTTGGAAAAGACAGCAATACTGAGACATATGTGTTAAAAATGTTAAAAAAATTTAATATGTTAGGTTAATGTTTGCACGACATATATGTAATCTCAAAAAGCTGTATTCATACCTTTAATGCTTCAATAGATTAAAAAAGCACTTTGAAATTGATTTCCTCAGTAGGAAAATGTTGTGGCAGCTTAATTGTAATAAAAACCTAATGTGAAATGGCAGTAATGTAATTTACTTCACTTAGAAAGTGAAACTGAGTCATTTAGGCATATAAGAGAATGCTTCCTGTAATATATGTCAATATTTTGTCTTTCAATTCTCCTTTTCAAATTTCCATTTTTAGCTGCTAAAAATAACAGTTGTTTTGCCAAAGACAGCTGTAGCAGTGCAGAGTCAATGTAAACTCTTCCTACTTCAGCCTGTTTAAAGAGTTTAAAGCCGCCTTTGTTTACTCAGCTCTTTTTGTGCTTCTCTCTCTCTTTTTTATGTTTTTTGGTCAGGTCACATACCATATATGCAGGAATGTGTTTTCACAGCTAACTGAGGAACAGCTTGGCTTGTGGCAACAAGCTCACTGCTTGATTGCATCACATCCGAGGGAGAGAAAAAGAGAGCAAGCGAAAGGGTGGTGGTTTTTTTTTTCCTGGTTAGGTGAATCAGGGCTGAAAGAGGAAGCAGGATGTCATGAAGGCGTGTTTGTCACCAGTCAAAATGAAATGAGTCGGTGTCTCTGTCTAACCAAACTGTGGGCCACTGCTTCCACAGAGGACTCTGGGAAATGAATCTTACACTGTTCCTGCTTTTGGGATTGACAGCTTGCTGGACTGGACTTGGTAGGTGCTCACGTTAGTAGAATCCTGTCGATGTCTTTCTCTTTTTCCATATTCTTTCCATTCATCTAAAATGACTCTCCTCTTTTCTGTCAGCTCTTTTAAGCAGGTTCTTCAGAAATAATTTTACACTGTTTTTGGCCCCTAGGCAACACAACAATCGATGTACACATTCAAATGACCTGTCGTATCTTTTAACCACAGTGGACAATAATAAAGTTGAAGACAAGAGGATCACATACATAATAACTTCTCATTTTGTTGCTATTGGTTTCATGCAAAACATAAAACAGTTAGTCTTTGTTGAGGAAGAAAGATTATATTGGTTCAGGATAAATGTTTCTTTCTCTTGCTTTATAGTCCTTGTAGCTGATTATTAGGTTATTTAAGTTAGGATGATATTAGTACACTGTACTGTGAGGTTTTGTGTTTAATAAGCCTAGTTTTTTGTCATTAATACAGCATTGATTAACATTATTGCCTTATAACCTTAAAGTGCGTAGCATATATAGAGTTGAAGTCAGAATTATTAAACTCCCTGAATTTTTAGCCCCCCTGTTTATTTTTTTCTCTCCAATTTCTGTTTAACGGAGAGATTTTTTTCAACAGATTTCTAAACATAATAGTTTTAATAACTCATTTCTAATAACTGATTTATTTTATTTTGTAAAACAGTAAATACAGTAAATGACAAGTAAATAATATTTTACTAGATATTTTTCAAGACACTTCTATAGAGCTTAAAGTGACATTTAAAGGCTTAACTAGGTTAATTAGGTTAACTAGGCAGGTTAGGGTAATTAGGCAAGTTATTGTATAATAATGGTTTGTTCTTTAGACTATCGAAACAATATATAGCTTAAAGGGGCTCATAATTTTGACCTTAAAATGTTTTTTAGAAAATTAAAAACTGCTTTTATTCTAGCCGAAATAAAACAAATAAGACTTTCTCCAGAAGAAAAAATATTATCAGACATACTGTGAAAATTTCCTTGCTCTGTTAAACATCATTTGGGAAATATTTAATAAAGAAAAAACACTCAAAGAGTGGCTTGTAATTCTGACTTCAACTGTATATGATCACAGTTCAACCCTTGAAATGCTTTTTTTCAATATTTAAACTTTACCATTATCCTTCAAACTATTTTATCAAGAAGTTTTTAATATAAAAAGAAAATGAATGCTGTAAAGTTATTTTTAGCCTTTTAACTAATGTTCATCCACTGAACTGCATATAAACTAAATGAAAGACAAGTTATTTAAAACAAATATTCTTGAGGCAAGAAATCTAATTTCTCTCTGATACATGAGGCTGGTTCTCAGATAACGTCTTTCTTTTGAACTGTAACGTGGTCTCAACCAATCTCCACCATGTCAGATGAAGGTTCTTTACAGTGAATTCTGAAATATGTCAACTAATTTTAGCTGCATGTCTTTACAGTTCAAAGCGAAGACGAAGAAAGTCCTGAGATTATTGATGAAGAACGTGAGTATCCATTTTTGCAGATGAAGTTGCTTTGTGTTTACTGCCATAGAACTGAAAATAAATTGAATCAAATAAAATGTCTGCCATAGTTGTCCGTAATGTTTTGTTAATTAACATTAACATTATGCAAGCATTCACTTTCCCTTATGAATAAATCTGATCTGTTTTTACAATTAACAGTTGTAGTTGTAACTTCTAAAGCAGAAGTTCAAGATAAAGGTAAGAAATTGACACACATACATACATAAATACATTCAATTAAATGTAAAGGATATTCTTTTAAACTTAATTTCTATTTATTAAAATAATTTAGAAATACTTTCACTAAAAATTATGAAGAAGCATAATTATTATTATCAATGATAAAAATGTTTGAAAATAGCATTTTAAAATTATTTCTGACACTGAATAATGGCCTAATGGCACTTATAGATCCTGTTTTCTCAATACAGGAATTCAAATTGTAGAATATATAATAAAATTCTATTATAAAGTTTTATTAATTATTATAGTTGTATTATTAGGTATTTTCAATATTTTACTGTTTACACAAAACACATTTCTTGTAAAATAGGTGTTTATATCTGCATGTAGCTTAAAAAAATTAGACACATTATTTGTATAGTTTGACCTACAATAACCTCTAAAATAGTAATAATCACTAAATATCCCTCCAAACACTGGAACCCCCCTTCCCCCCACCTTGATTTATTACAGTATTTGCTAATTTCAGTTAACATAAGTTATTGAAAGTACATTGTTTATGGTTAGTTCATGTTAACAAGCATGAATTTGGATGTTATTAATGCTGAATGTAGAACTATGATTAATAAATGCTGTTCAAGTATTGTTCATAATTAGTTCATGTTAGTAAATACATTAACTAATGAAACCGTATAATAAAGTGTGACCAAAAAAATTTAAGGAAATTATTATTGTAACCCTTATACATCATATACAGTATTGTAAACAATGAATGCTTGTTTACTTGTAGTTTCACAATGAATTTATTTCTTTAAAGACAATAACGGGGATGTGGCAGGATCTGGAGATGGAATGAGTCAGAGTACGTATATTGCTTTTCTCAAACGCATGACCTCAATCTGAGATAAGATTATTCTGAGATTTTTTTTGGTTCTGGAAATCACCCTTCACTTAAATCTTATGCAACCACAGCTACCTCGGATTTAGGATCCACACAAAACAGTGAGTCAGAGTCACTTAATAATGAGGAAACAGCACAGACACAGGCAGAGGCAGATACAGACAACAAGGAGAAGGATCTGAACATAGTCATCATGATCATCATTCCTCTGGTTCTCACAATCGTCATCTCCATGATCGTGTGTGTCGTCATCATCTGCCGCAGGTGGAGAATAAAAGATGGTATGTCTGTAATAAACTAACAAACTGGAATTGCAGTCAGTGTTTACATATGTTTGCATGCTTATCTGAAAGACACAAATATTTACACAGCCTTGGAATCATTTAGAGCTGAATGAAGCTGTGATAACGGTATGTAGGAAATATGAATGGATGCACTGCTTAAACCAACTGGGTGGCATTGGTAAACTCCAGGTGCATTTCACAAAACAAAAAAATATAAAACATCTAAAAAGCCACGTGCCAAATTAAACTAATTTCAGCCGCTTGACCGAGATCTTGTCCTGTCAGTCTTGACCCAAAGCTCATGACCATAGGTGAATGTAGTAGGAACGTAGATTGACCAGTAAATCAAGAGCTTTGCCTTTCGGCTCAGCTACTTCTTTACCACAACGGACCGGTACATAGACCACATTACTGTTGCCGCTGCATTAATCCACCTGTCAATCTCATGTTCCATCCTTCCCTCACTCGTTTACAAAACCGCAAGATTTTTGAACTCCTCCACCTGGGGTAAGGACTTTCCTCCAACCTGGAGATGGCAAACCACCTTTTTCCAGTGAAGCACCATGGCCTCGGACCTGGATGTGCTGATTCAAGGGACAATAACGAGGGGTCGCTTGGTGATTTCCAAAAGTCAAATAAATTTTATTAAACAATTAGAATTATCACCTGCCGTAGATTGACTTTATGGCACTTTTTGACACTTTTATGACACTCAGATACATTATAAATTAATAAAGATAATAAAGGATGAATATGGAACTGAACATCGAGGATGATTTCCACGTGGTGGTCTTCAAAATTAAACCAAGAATAAACTTGTGCTGTAAACATTGTGCCCACCAGTCTCATTGGATCAAGAGACTGAAGTATCAAAATTTGTCTTGCCACTGTCCCCCAATTCCTGTCAGTTGGTCCTGGTCTTATCTCATCTTCACCAAGCTTCAGTCTTTCTCACACTATTAACACATCCCTTCACTCTGGTACATTTTCTGTTGCATTCAAGCAGGCTCAGATAGCTCCCCTGCATAAAAAACAACTTGAAACCCAGCTATTATAGGCAATTACAGACCAATACCTCCTGCCATTTATGTCAAAAACACTAAAACATTTTGTCTTCAACCAAGTCTCTGCCTTTCTCAACCAGAACAATCTCCTGAACACTAACCAGTGTGGTTTTAAAAGCAGGCCCTCCACTAAGGCTAATCTGCTCTCAAGAGCTGCATCCAAATCATCAGGGCTCATCCTGCTGGTTTTGTCTGCTGCTTTTGAAACTGTGAAATACCAAATTCTCTTGGTAACCCTAAAGACAATGGACATCTCAGAAACTGCACTCCATTAGTTTAGTTCTTACCTCCCAAGTAGGTTTTTCAGGGACTCTTGAAGGGGTAAAATATCTGAACCACATCATCTTGCTCCGGGGGTGCCTCAAGGCACTGTTCTTGGACCACTTCTGTTCTCATTTTACATCACATCAATTGGGTCTTCATTCAGAAACATTGTTTTTCCTAATACTGCTATGCTGACCACACCCAACTCTACCTCTCATTCAAACCAGACAATCTGACAATTGCTGATATTGCTGATATCAGCAGGTCTGACAGGTATTTCCTGCTGGAAAATTGACCATCACCTACAACTCAGGCTTCTATACACTTAACTGTTAATCCCGACCAGCCCAATAGTTAATTAACCACTTCACCATATTCAGCTGAATTAAATTCATCTTTATTTATATGGTGCTTTTACAATGTAGATTGTGTCAAAGCAGCTTAACATTGAAGTTCTAGTAAACTGAAACTGCGTCAGTCCAGTTTTCAGTGCAGTTTAGATCAGTTCAGTATAATTAAAATTTTGCTGCTGAAAGTCCAAACACTAAAAAGCAAATCCATTGATGCGCAGCTCCAAAAGCCCCAAACCAAGCAACCCAGTGGCGACAGTGGCGAGGAACAAACTTCACCAATTGACAAATATGAAGGAAAAAAACCTTAAGAGAAACCAGGCTCAGTTGGGTAAGACCCTTTCTCCTCTGGTCAGACTTCTTGTGCAGACAGGGGCAGAGCTAGCTGAACTGCCGGGTCTTTCAGGAAGCAGTCTCTTGCTCTCCACTCTTCCATGACCACCAAAGCATCTGCTCAGGATACGACCTGGTCCAGGATTATGGACACCTCTGAATAAGGAGAAATAAACTGAAATAAGCTTAGATGTCATTCAAATTATAATGTCTTTTGGGAAGTGTTCCCAGCTCTGGTTGCCCTAATTAAGGCAGCCTAACCATCCTTGGATTTTTTGGATTTCAGAGCATTTGTGTGTTATGTGCATGCTAATGCAAAGAGATGTGTCTTTAATCTAGTTTTAAACTGACAGAGTGTGTCTGTGCTATGAAGGCTGTTCCAGGGTTTTGGTGCCAGATATGAGAAAGATCTACCACCTACAGTTGATCTTAAGATTCTGGGAATAATCAGTTGTTCAGAATGAATTGAGCATAGTGGATATGAGGGCCTGTAAAACACCAGGAGCTCCCTCAACTACTGGGGAGCGTTCAAGGCTTTGTTGGTAGTCATTAAAATTCAAAAATGTATACGATATTTAATAGGAAGCCAATGCAATGATGAAAGAACTGGTGTAATATGATCATATTTCTTTGTTCTAGAAAGCACTCTAGCAGCTGCATTTTGAACTTTTGCTTATACAATACAAGTAATTTACTAGTAATGATTATTGTTATTATACTCGGTTATTATTAGTCTAACCGAGAGGTCATGAAAGCATGAATGAGCTTTTTCGCAATAGCCATTGATACCATATATCAAAGTTTGACAACATTTTTAAAATGAAAAAATTAAGCTTGCTGATGCTTGAAATCTGGCATAAATGTTGAGAAAATAGAAATGTTGGAAAAAACATGGAAAAACGTTGCCCATACAGCTGGCCTCCTCAACAATAACAGTCAGGAACCTAGGAGAGGTTCTTGATAAACAGCTGAAATTTATAGACCACATTGCTGCAACTGCCTATTCATGCAGATTAGGAGGAATATGTTTTTTGGCACAATTATGCATTCATGGCACTACAAATGAAACATCTTTAGAGTAAAGTTCTTGTACCGTGGCTGTTGTTTGTTTCATGAATTTTAAATTGCTTCCAGTTTCTCAAACTGAATATTATATGTAACATGTCATGTCATGTCATGTCATGTCATGTCATGTCATGTTATGTTATGTTATGTTATGTTATGTTATGTTATGTTATGTTATGTTATGTTACACTCTCAGAAAAAAGGTACACGGTGGTACAAATATCGTTCCTTAAGGAACAGGTTTGCACCTTTGTAAAAGTTGTACTTTACAGTATATGGTATACAGAAAAGACTTCCTTTGAAACTGTTCTGTACCTTTTATGGTAGAATTGAAATGAAGGTGCACAATTGTTCTCATAAAAAAGGTACATAAGTGTTGGACAACTCCTTCTTTATTACAATATCTATGAAAATAAATATTACTGGAAAGGCAAAGTGATTTTATAAATAATTTCCATATTAAAACATGAATCATCATTTAAAAGCATAAAGAAACTCATCAACATTAATTGTTAAGTTCTATAATACAAAACTAAAATACAAAACTAGGTATTGTAAACTAACGGCGTTCTAATAAACATGTGTTAAGCATTTTTTATATGCACATTCTTTTGCACATCTTATATGTACATTATTGATATCCACGCCCTTTGACATTTGCTTTCCACTACGTGAGCTGGCAAAAGTCCTGCATATGCAAAGTGTTCATGCAGACATTTTAGTAGTGTAAAACTAATCAACATTGTGCGCTTGTGGTGGTACCTTCATGGATCAGATTTGTACCATTGATGAAGGTGCAATATTGTATCTGCAATATTGGTACATTTTGGTTTCCCATGGTACAAATAATGTCCTTAAAGGTACAAACTGCAATGGTACAAATTTGTTTCTTTGTCTTAAGGTACAATTCTGTTCCATAAAAAGGGCTTGTACCTTCTTTGGTACAACATTGTACCATTTTTTCTGAGAGTGTGTGTTGTGTTGTGCATATTCCTCTAAATTAATAGAAGGCAAGTCAAGCTGATGTCTTATAACTGAAGGAAATTACTGTTTATACTGGGTTTAACAACTTCTTTTTTTCAAAGACACAAAAGAAGATGCTTATTTGGACGATGAAGACCATGAAAAAGTCCCAATGTAGGTAGAAGCATGTTTTGTTGAATCATGTTCTGTTACTACTATCTAAGTATAATCAGTGATATGTTTTGTCCTGTCTCCACTTTAACCGAAAATACAACCTTCATTGAATGTTATCAACCTTAAAAACTCAAAATGTAAACGTATAATTAAAGTATTTAAAAAACACACATAGCTTAATTTAGTTTTTCAGCATTATACATTTGTAATGCTAATAATGTTTAGCTTGTGATCTAAAAAGTGTATTCATATATTGTGGTTATATTTAATGTTTTAATGTGTAAATCACATGCCTTAAGATGCATATATGAACCGTGTATGAAAAGGTCATGTTTAATAATTATTGACCACAGCAAACACCTACAGATGCCCTGTACCATTAAGATAATTTATACAATATTTAATGGCTTTAGCAGTTTAGACCGTTCACAAACTGGGCATTTGTAAAGTGATAAAATGTACCACAAAAGCTGCTCATAGTTTGCTGGTTCCTCTTTAAAGATAAAATTCTGCAAACAGGAGACAAAACCTACTTCCACCTCAGCATAAACTACCCACAAATGCTGTTCTTCAGTTCACTTCTGCTTTGCATAATTACACAAAATATATCTGTCATTGGACTTAACTCTTTCTTTTTGTTTTCTTAACATCTCAGTTGTTTGTGTTGTGCCCAAAAAGGGTTTCCATAAATGAAATAATAAGCATAATAGTTTGAATATAAATATAAATATGACCTTGTTATTCTTTTCTTGTTCACAGGCCAATGTTTGAGGACGACATCCCATCAGTGATGGAGCTGGAAATGGAAGATCTGGAAAACTGGATGGCGAAAGGTAACTATTACAGTTTCTTCAACTGTAATTCTGAGTTACATGTCCAAGTCTGGGCCTTGGTGTGTCTCAGATATTGTACATTTAGTGTTTAATCTCAATCAGAGTTGGTGGAGAAAATCACAATATTTGGTAACACTTTATTTTGATGGTCCATTTGAGTATTAGTAGACTGTTTGCTTAATATCTGTTGATACTGCTCCTTCAACAGACATTTAACTGACAATAAGAAACTTTGCAAGTACATGTTAACTTACACTAACACTAACCCTAGCCCCAACCTAACAGTCTACTTATAATCTAATGAGAATTAGTTGGCATGTAGATGCAATATAGCTTAAATTCAACAAACGGACCATCAAAATAAAGTGGGACCCACTATTTTATTCTGGGAAATAATACATGCTTGTTAAACACTACTGGCTCGTTTTTCCATGTTTTTGTTTTCTCGTGCATATAAAGGAGGTCACAATAACAGAAAAATTTTAAAAAAATTTGAATTTCAAGGTCACTTAGTCTTAGTTAAAGTTATCCTGAAAGGAATAAAGGAGTGGATTTTAAGGCTTATTTCATGACTTATATTCTGCAGCACAGTATAAAGCACTAAGGCACAGTTCACTGAAAAATGAAAATGTCCTCACCATTTTACGCACGTATTACACACATGAATATTACACACTTTATTAATTTTTTTCTTTTGTTGATCACAAAGCACAAAATTTCATTTAGAATTTTAAAATGAACTTCCTTTACTTCTGGTGCCACTGGAAACTTTAAATGTTTTATTCTAAGCTATTTAATTTTATCCTTAGAGAAATAATAAAATAATACATTTTATTTGAATAAAAGGGACATAGTTCTTTAATAAAAATATTCCGGATTACAGAATTGGATAAGTGTATATCGATAATTGAAACTCCATTCACCAAAAGCTGAGGAAGACAAGGTGTTATATTATTTTGAGATAGATTACAAGACATCTGAAATATAGATTGTGGGATAGCTTTGACGATATCATATTGTTTTCTGTCAAATAAATTACATTTAGAACTAAACGTTTTAAAAGACATTACTCTGGTATTATCTAACATCTGCATGACCATATTCCTTTCTCCCACCAGTGTTTGCAAAATAAAGATTTGTTCCTAAATTTTAATACATTACAATACATTAATACATTAATACACTACTTCCCTAGGTTTTGTGGTCCAGAGTCACATTTTAAATGACATTCTTCAGTATCAGTGAATTCAGTGAAGCTGGATTGACCAGCAGGGGGAGCCATTGCGTTAAAAACCCATACAAATTCTCAAGAAACTTCTCCTGTATGAACGTTGTTTTTAAAGCAGCTGTCTTTTGCTTATTCACATTTATTCACCACCATTTTTGAAACAGTATATCGTCCAAAGCATTCCTCATACAAATAGACTAGATTTACAGGTTTGCAAAGCTGTTTGGCTTATGAACAGTCATGGGAAAATGTATAAAGTGCTCTATATTTGTATTAATATGTAATTTGTTTTTATGTGGAATATTTTTAATGCTTTATCTTGAATAATCTTTGTTTTTCTTCTGTTTGCTTGCAGATGGAGGCAAGAAAGTGGACACTGGCCAAATATAATGAATGGCTTTTTTGTGAGTACACTAGGCTTATTATTCCCTCTTTTATGCAAACCTGGGAAAGCTTCACACTTTCTAAAACAAAGTCAAAGCATATTTGCAATAAAATATTGGTTCAGACAGTGGTCTAATGGTTGGTAACTGTGAAGTCATTGTACTAGCTTGCAAATATTTCATTTTCGGCACAGATCTGTGACCAGTGCTGTGCATTTCTTGATTAATGACATTGACACACCATATTTAATCATTTTCACATTGTTTCAAAGTGAAGACAAGAGTCAAATAGATAATGATGTTAATAACAGTTTAAGAGTGTGTGTAGTGTGTACGATATACACAGAGAAACCATTTGGTTCACATCAGTAACATGAAACTCTGCTTTTTCTCCGGGGGGTTGTGGAGGATTAGATATTTGGATAATAATTGGGGGCCCTCGTAAGTGGACATGGTAAAATTGTGTAGATTTGTTTGTGGAACGTAGTCAAATCTCACAAGCAGTGGTGCAAGACAAGGCATGAAGATTTGTGTTCGCATGTGTCACACCCTGTAATGTAATGTGTAAGGTATCATTTCCTGGAACAGTGAAATGACATAAGGTTACCTCTTTACTTTCCAGAGAAATCCCTCGCTCGTCAGGAGCTACTGTACAGTACAAATTGGAATTTCCCTGTACAAATTTATCCTGCTTAATACGGTTGCACAATTTGACCAAAAATGTAATCTTGTGATACGTAGCACAACTGCAATTTGTTTTCTAATGTGATAAATATTTAATGCCATACTGCTGCTTCTTAGAAGACCAGAAAAAAATGCATACAATTACAAAGTGGATGGGCAAAAACTGCAAACTAAAAGCAATGACTTTTTTTAAATCCGTTTATTAAACCTTTTACAGATATAACAAAGTCATTTTACAGAGAAATTTAAACAAATATTACCCCCCCCCCCTACTTTCTAAACAAGATGAAATTATAATTATCTTAGAGAGAAAAGAAGAAATAATAATATTAATAAAAATAAATGAAAATTTTAAATAAATAAAACAATTAAAAAAAAAATTTTTTTTTTTCAAAAATTCAAAAATAAAAAACCTGTACAGAATACACATATACCTTGATAACCCAACATTACAAACATTAATCCTCAAGTACAAAATACTTCATTACATTTGCTTTGCAATTGAATGGCCCTGAGATTTAGATTGACAGTTTGTAGACATAGTCACATGCTCAGAAAAGAAAATTCTAAATGGGTCCTATGTTTCAGAAAAAGCCCTAGTATTGCCGTTTATTGTAAACCTGATTTTTTCCAAATGGATGAAGCTCATTGCATTTCGCAATCAGTTGTCAAAACTTAGGGGAAATCTTTGTTTCCATAATAAAAGAATACACCATCTTGCTAACAGTGTAAAAATTGCAAGGGAGTTTGCAGTACAGCTCGATAACCCTGCTATATTCCAAGAAAGTCCAAAAAGTGCAATAATGGTTTGATGTGCATCTTTGTCACAGAAGAGAAACACTTGAAAATTGATAGCCAAAAAGAAGTAATTGATGGACAAAGGCAAAACATATGTATTAAGTCTGCAGGTGCTTGATTACAGCGATCACATATAGGGTCCAAGTCTTGAGTTGTTTTTGCCAATTTCACGTTTCTCCAGTATATTCGATGAACAAATTTTAATTAGATAAGGCAATGTTGTGCACAAATAGAGGAGGTATGAACGCGGGACAAAATCTGGTTCCACGTCTCATTCTCAATTGTAAGATTAAGGTCTGACTCCCACTGTTGTTTAATAAAGGAAAGAGAGGTAGAAGTAAAAGAGGAGATCAACTTGTATAAAATAGACAGTATAAATTTGGTTTGTTCGAATTTTGTCAGAATACCCAACCAAGCAATTTTGTGTTTACTAGATGTCTAATAGACGTTTAAACACGTCTTTGCTTAAAAAAAGGCGTGCTGTCATTGCAAATCTAATAGACATCTATAGCAATAGTCCAAAAATAGACTAGTGATCAAATAGACAGATTAGATCACATGCATGTGTAATCATTCACTGCTGTCTATTTGATGACTTATCTATTGGACTATTGTTAGACGTCTATTAGATTTTCACATGCAGGCAGCCCAAAGTTAGCCTTGTTTTTACAAAGAAGTCAATGTTTATACGTCTGTTAGAATTTATTTAAACATAAAATTGCTTGCTGGGCATTAAGTGAACTCCGTAAACTCTTTAAGTCCAAGCCATGTTGGTGTTTTGGTCAGCTTTCACACAGTTCTAGGAACTTATAATTGTATAGTAATATTATCAGATGTTTGAGGTCAGGTAAGGTTTTTAAATCTTTTAAGTCTTTGAAAGCTGGTTATGCTCATCAAGGCTGCATTTGATTTATCAAAGCATATTAAAACATAATTTATGAAATATTGATAGATTAAAAATATTATTATCAATGCTGAAATGCTGAATACAGTTACTCTAATGGCATGTCATAATATATTTTGTTTAGAATCCTGGTTCAGAAGTTAAATCCCTGCAGGCACAGGTTGTCAACATGACATCATATTGTCGCTGTACCCCAACGTACCCCAACGTCGTTGGGACATTGGATTGTATTTGGAAAAGATCGGGTTGGCGTCATAACTCAACATCAGGCTGACGTCAAAGTCCAATGTCCAACCTAAAATCAACATAAAATCAACCAAATATTAACGTCTAATCATGTTACACCTTGACGACCACTAAGACATCTATCAGACGTTGGATTTTGGTCACTTTCAAACACAACCTAAAATCAACCAAATATCAACGTAATTTGACGTCGTTAGGCTATTCGACGTCAAAATAACATTGTCCTTAGACGCTGGCTAGAAATTTGGTCACCTGACGTCATGACCTAAATATATCCTAATATGAATGCACTGTGGATTAACAAGAAGTAAAAAAAAAATTAGCTAATGTCAAAAATGATGAATATATACTGTCATAAATGTATTGTTCAATGTTTGTTCATGTTAGTAAATACATTAACTGATGGAAATTTATTGTGACCATTTCTTCATTATTAACCAAAGTTGCTTTATTTCGTATAAATATATAATATTATATATATATATATATATATATATATATATATATATATATATATATATATATATATATATATATATATATATATATATATATATATATATATATATATATATATATAGTATACAGCATACTGTATATAAAAAGCCATTTCTTGTTTGTGCATCCCTACTTTATGTTTTTAGCAAAACACAAAAAATCCTTAGACATGAATACAATTTTAGCAAAGCATTGACTCTTGTCAAGTGTCTAGACCATCATAGTGTTAAAGCGTCAAAGTCTGACAGAATAATAAACGGCAGCATTGTCTGTTGACCTCCACATGATCAGCAGAGAGTCGCGAACGGCTCTTAAGCAAACACCCACCGATAGTCCACTTGCTTTCTAACACAGACACAAACACAGACTGTGTCGTTCTGTCAAGTTTGTTTTGATGAGGCTGCATACGAGGAGCAGAATAGCTGCGACGGCTGACTTCTGACCCGCGAGCACTGACATCTGCTAGTCATTACAGCAGGCATGCGTGGAAACACAGGCTCGGGCCGGGCCAGAGATGAGGAGGGCCTCTTTTTTTCCCCCTCATGCGTGCTCTCTGTCTCGCTCTCCCTGGGAACACCAGAGGGTCAGAGTCCACAAGCCAGGAATGTGAGCTTACGTCATGCAGACTGTGTTTTTCCCAGGATCAGATTGGTCTGGAGCGCTATGGGGGAGCAGGCCTAACAATGGCTAGGTGATGTCAAAATGACAAATTGATGTTTATATAAACATAAACGGGGGATATCTGAGGCCACATCAGTACATGAGTAAGGGCATAGCTCTTTTTTTGTGCTGATTTGAGGTTTAAATGGAACCAGTCTGATCTTTAAACAGAAATCATTTTCAGTTCTGTGGAATATTGTTGGTTTAAGGTGAGAAATATGCTCACCTAGAGTTAAATAGTTGAGATTTATCACTTTTTTTAACCCTTTCAGCCGATCTCCTGGTCTTCCAGAAACACTTTTAGCTTAGCTTAGCATAAATCATTAGCATCTCGCTCAAAAATCACCAAGAGTTTAGATCATTTCCCTATTTCAAACTTTACTCTTCTGTAGTTACATAGTGTACTGACGGAAAATGAAAAGTTGCTATTCTCTAGGATGAGGAACTATTCTCTAGGAACTATACTCTCATTCCAGCATAATAATCAAGGAACTTTGCTGCCATATCATGATGGTATTGACCTGAAAAATAGCAATTTTACATTTTTCATCAGTCTTAGTATACACGATGTAACTACAGAACAGTCTTAAAAAGATTATTTGGACATTTTGTGCAAGGTGCTAATGGTCAAATCCAATTCAATGATTTATGCTAAGCTAAGCTAAAAGTGAGATCGGCTGAATAGATTCAAAAATGGTAAAACTCAACTGTACAACTGTACAACTCTAAAGGAGTTGTAAAATAAGCCTTTTTAAGCATTCTTTTAACAGTTCACATGAAATTGTTGAGATCATCTTATACATGTTTTTATTTTCATTTATTAATTCATTTTCCTTCAGCTTAGTCCCTTTATTCAGCATCAAGCATATGTTTTACACAACGGATGCCCTTCCAGCTGCAACCCAGTACTGGGAAACACCCATACTCTCAAATTCACACACAAATTCACCGGTTTCCTCCGGGTACTCCGGTTTCCCCCACAGTCCAAATACATGAGCTATAGGTGAATTGAATAAACTAAATAGGCCGTAGTGTATGTGTGTGAATGTGGGAGTGTACACACTCAGAAATAAAGATAAAATCTGTCACTGGAGTGGTACCTTTTTAAAAGGTAAACTTTTGTACCTACATGTGGACATTAATACCTTTAAGGTACATTTTTGTAACGGTAAGATTTACTTTTGTACTATTAAATTACTATATTTGTACTATTTGGGGCGTTAATATGTACTTTTAATGATCTGTTAGGAACAAAAATGTACCTTTTGAAAAGATTTTGTACCTTTATTTCTGAGAGTGTACTGGGTTGCAGCTGGAAGGGCATCCGCTGCGTAAAACATATGCTGGATAAGTTGACGGTTCACTCCGCTGTGGCAACCTCTTCAAAAATAATGACACTAAGCTGAACTGAATGAATTAATAAATTAATAAATTGTTTTATAAGAGAATTCTCTGAAAGTTTTGTAACAGATTGGGTTCTTGTTCATTTCAATCTGTAACCTAAGTGTGCATTATTTTGTTTGTAATATTGGGGTTTTATGCACAATAATTTATAAATAATTCACTAAATATATTTAACACATTTTTTTTTTCACTTAATGGAGATTTAATATAAGAACAGGTACACCAGGCTTCCAGTTTAATTTACTTCCAGCTGTTTTAGCTGCACAAAAACAAAACAAAAAAAACTGTGTGTTATACTGCTGGAAATTGCAATGTAGTAATTAACATAGTTTATCATTTATTTAGTTGAAAACCAAATCTTTTCTCTCTATATGCACCTGACAGTTTCTTATAAACACACTAAAACAATGTTGTAAAGACACAGACACAGAATAGATATAACCCTTTTAAAAAAATGAAATATATTTATAACAGCAGATTAACTGTGTATACGCTTGACAGCTGTCCTGTCCACACTACTCACACCTAAAATATGTATGATTGTAATTGTAATTTAATAACGCACTCATTTTGTAAAGCGGCTTTAGAACAATATATATTTGGAAAGCACTATACAAATAAACTCGAGTTTAACTGAACTCATATAGATCAGATATACAGATATGAAAAAATGAAGACCAATTAAAATAAATCCATAAATCCACCATATCCTCCAAAAATCATGAATGTTTTCAACCTTATTTTTCCATGGTTGTAGTTATTGGTATTTATATCATTTTAAATAATTTGTAAATTGCACACATTCAAGAAAAAAGCTTAATATTTGTAAAAGACACAGATAGTAAGTGTAGTTTGGTACATATTGGAATTAATCGGTTGTTTTTGCTTTGTTTGTTTTACAGGTACATGTTGTGGACTTGGTGCAGTTGTTTTTTTACAGTTTCCTCAGGTGTCCTCATACACAATGGTGCACAGAGTACATGTTGAGATATAGTTTGGTACTGTATGTTCCTTTTTAGGTCGTGCTTCACATTTCTACCTTTGTTAAAACACACTTGTACACTGTAAAAAAAAATCCACAAATTAGCAGTTTACCATATTTCCCTGTTTATTTATGTTTTTTAAATTGCATTATGGGACCTTGATCTTTCTTCCAACAACTTTTAACCTAAAGTTTGAAATTTTGACTTTTATTAACATTTCTTTATATTTTAAATTGTTATATTGTCTGGGTTGGTGTTGTATATTACTGTACAAAAAACTTTGTAATAAACTGCCAGTGCAATTTCTGTTATTTTATAGACTTATTTGTCCCTATATTATTTTAGCAAAGTGACACCGAGAATTTTTTTTATTTTTTGTGCTGAAAATCCTATTTAATTTATGTATTCATTTGTTTGTAGATTTTTAATTGTATTTTTATTTTTTTTTAAATGTTCTTGCCATGAAAATAGCCTTGGTTGCTGACATGGCATTAAATAAAAAAATACATTGCATTACTGCCTATATTATTTTTTATACATTATTTCAAACTACTAAAATGTCAGCAAATGTCACTTTGTTAAATTGTAGAGTGGAATTTTCAACATCAAAATTGGACAGAGCAGAGATCAGTGTCCCATTATGCAATTCACGGCTGTTATTAAATGGTGAATCACTAAATACAGAAACTGTTAGTTAACAGCTATTTTTAACAGTGTAAATGATCAAAGCCTGCTGCCTGAAGAACGTTCCTGTTTGAATGAAAAAGAACAAATTGAATGAAACATAAAAATGTTTTCCTGTCTATTGCACTGAAGAGGATACAACACTTCTCTTTTGGGAAGCTGTTATGATTCTCTGCGTATATCTGATGTTAAGATTTTCGCCACTTTTCACACTGTCAGGAATACAAAGTGTACACATTAATACCAAACAAGTTAACTTCGAAATTAAAGGGATAGTTCACCTCAAATCCTTTTTCGTCATCCACTATTTATTCATTCATTCATTTTCTTTTCGGCTTAGTCCCTTTATTCACCAGGGATCGCCACAGCGGAATGAACCATCAACTTATGTTTTACGCAGCTGATGCCGTTCCAGCTACAACCCAACACTGGGAAAAACCCATACACTCTTGCATCCACAAACCAATTTAGTTTATTAAATTCACCTATACCGAATGTCTTTGGACTGTGGGGGAAACCGGAGCACCCAGAGGAAGCCCACACAAACACGAGGAGAACATGCAAACTCCACACAGACATTCCAACTGACCCAGCAACCTTCTTGCTGTGAGGCAATCGTGCCACCCACTGTCCACCATGACATCCACTCACTTTTTATTCACTCTCAAATGGTTGCAAACCTTTATGAGTTTCTTTCTTCAGTTGAATACAAAAGAGATATTTTGAAGAATGCTGAAAACGGGTAACCATTGACATAAATACTACACTGTTAACGATTTTTGTAAATTAGACAGTATTTAACTGTAATATGAACTGTATTTTACTTTAAGATATTTATGCAGTATGTTACTGTATTTTAAAGTTGCATTGCGCACTGTAAAACCTAACAGTCAACTTTATCAAATGAAATGAGTGTAGTTAACTCAAAATTAACTGAAAGTTAATTCTACACATTTTAAAAACGTTTTGAACTCAATGTTGAAGGTAATGAGTTAATTAAATACCTCATTATACTTTAACTTAAATGGAGTAAGTTCACAGTACTTATATAGATTAGTTTTTTTTACTCAGATGATTTGTTGCAATCAGTTTCCTCAATCTGTTTGAGTTGCCTTAACTTATTGGGTTTTACAGTACTCAGTTGGTTTGAATTCTCTTCATTTATAAGGTTTTATGTACTCAAATTGCTTTGTGTACTTAAATGGATTAAGTTTACAATACTCATTAGGATTAGTGTATGAACTTACAAATGGTTTGTTGCTATCAGTTTACTCAAATGGTTTGAGTTACAGTACCTTAATTTATTTGGTTTTACAGTGTAAAAAATACTATATATTTTACATTTTATATGTACATATAATTCTGTAAATACATATAGAGCAAGATAAATGGTGCTGCATATGTAAATACGGTATTTTTGCTGCAATTGATTTACAGTAAGTTACTGGCGAACTGCTGCCAGTAAGTTACTGTAGATTTTACAGGAAATTGTTAACAGTGTAGGAAAATAAAATACTAAGGAAGTCAGTGATTACAGGCTTTCAGCTGTCTTCAAAATGTCTTCTTATGTGTTCAGCCTAAGAAAGAAACTCACTCAGGTTTGGAACAAGAAAAGGGCAAAATTCTACCTTTTGGGTGAACTATCACTTTTGAACACTTTTAAGTTCTAATAAATACACATATATTACTAATAATATGTACAATAGGTTTAAATGTGTACCTTTGAAAAGATTGTTTCTGACATGGAGTACATAACATTATTATAAATCACATTATTAGTTTACTGTGTCATAATGGTTCCTCTCTGAATGCAAGGGCTGCCACAAAACTTTTTCAATGAATGTGGTTAATCATTTCATTTAAATTATAAAGACATTACTCTGTTTACCTTAATACATTCTATTACACTTTTATTTTTTACATTTTGTAGTGTTGCAAATGTGTGCACACAGTGACAACTTTTGTGTTTTTACGGTACTTACAATGTATATATTGCTGTTTAAATCACCTGATTATTTTTGAGAACACACCAACGCACTTCCTGCTATGTAATCCTTTTTTATATTAAAAGAGGAACAATTGTCATCTTTGTTGTTATTTTGAGTACAGCTTCCCTAGTGCCTTATATGCTCTCTAAAAGGCACTTTTGGAGAAAGGCACTTTTTATAAGTGTTTTCTTTTAATATAAAATGTAATTAATTCATGTGATGGCAACGCTGATTTTTCTTTTTCGGTCATTACTTCAGTTTTATAAGCCTTCATGATCCCTGATGATTTGGTGCTGAAGAAAAATAATATTATTACACTATTACAACATTTTTACCTTAAATTTTATGTTGAGTTATTTTAACCTAAATGACATTAAACTGTTATTAACTTATCTATTAAATCTATTTAACTTTAATACGTTATAATTAACATAAAACATACATTCAAAATTATAATTTTTTTGGTCGTTCAAACTACCTAATTAAAATGAGATGAAACAACACAAGTCTTGAGATTTCATTGGGCTAACTTAATTTTTTATGTTTAATCCACATGAATTTGTTAAAGGTGTTAAGTTAACTTAATCGAAGGAATTGAATTAAAATAACTTAATTGAAGGAATTGGGTGAAACCCAGCATTTTTTACAGTGTACACTGTAAAAAATGGTGGGTTCTAAACAATCAATTCGTGCTGGGACAACATGAAAGAATTAAATTTTTACAAATTTAAGTAGATTAAACATAAAACAATTAAGTTGCCCCCCCCCATCCCCCCCACCCCAAAAAAAAATCCAAAATTGGGTAGTTTCAGCTCATTTTAAAGAAGTAGTTTGAACAAACAGCAAACGTCATTTTTTTAAAGTGCTGGGTTCCACAGTTTTTTTCATGTTGTCCCAACACAAATTAATTGAGTTAGCTTGTTTTTTAAATTTTGTGGATTCAACATAAAACAACTAGTGTTACGACTGTGGTCTAGGGTCAAGGACATAACATAAAAGAACACTGGACAAATAAAATCACTTTTATGAACCCTTGAAGTTGGGTCCATTTATTTATTTATTTATTTTTTATCTTTTTCTTTTTTTAAACACCCAAAACATGAAGCCAAAAACCTTGGAGAGGACCAACAAAAAAATAACAGGCAAAAATATATATCCCCTACCTAAACATCGAAATGAAACTAAATACAGTTGCTGTCATAATTTTTAGCTTCCTTGTTTATTTTTCCCCCAATTTGTTTAAAAGAGAGATTTTTTTAACACCTTTCTAAACATAATAGTTTTAATAACTCATTTCTGAAACCTGATTTATTTTATTTTTGCCATGATGACAGTATACCTAATATTTGACCTGATATTTTTCAAGACATTATACACTATTCTATACAGCTTGAAGTTACATTAAGTTATCGTATAACAATGGTTTGTTCTGTAGACTATCAAAAAATATATACACTGTAAAAAAAACCCTAATTTTACAGAAAATATCTCTAAATTTTTTACAGTTTTTTTTGTCATTTCAAATTAAATTCAAAGCTTAGTAAAATGAAAAACAATCTTTCTAAATTAACAGTTTGACTTTCATTTTAGGTACTTTATCATTAAAAACAAATTACTGACATTTTTGTTTTTATATAGGGAAATTACAGTATCATTTATACAGTATTTTTTCTGTTATTTTAAATTATATTCAAAAGTCCGTAAAAATTACAAAGAATATTTGTAAATTAACAGCTTGACTGTTATTTTATGTACTATATAATTAATGACACATTACAGCAATTTTCCTGTTTTATACATCACAATTGCCGTATTATTTACACAGGGTTTTTCCAGTTTTTTTGAAGTACATTTAAAATTACGTAAAATTAAAGTAATAAATTGTAATTATTTGCTCTGTAAAAAAAATAAAAAATCTTTAAAAAAAGGTCAAATGACTGGCAGCTACGGCTGCCAAACAAAAACCATAAAATTATGGTAAAATTTCTTTGCTGAAATAAAGTGCAAAAAATAATAAATCTACAGATATTTTCATTAAAATGTTTACAGAAAAACACTGTTATTTTACAGACTTTTCCCAGATTATTGTGATCAAATCTGTTCAATAAATAAAATGGATAAATTCCGCTCACATGCACCTGCTCCGGATTCCGTTGATTGCACACACACAGTCGGAGGATTGTTATGAACTGATTACATGGACTTTAAAAGCAGCACAGACGGACGCACCAATTGCTAAGTCTTGTTATACTGTTACTGTGAACATTATGATGCGTTTCTATTCTTTTGCCGTGCTTTGTTTGTTAATTGTTTATGTGGTTTGCTGCCGGGACTGACCATTTGGCTGTTATTTTACCATGACTCTGGATTCCCTGCATGCATCTGTTTGCCCCTGTGTTGACTGTTGCTTGCCTGACCATCTCTGTATAATAAACCTGCATTTGGATCTGCACTCCTTTGTCAGCATCCCCTTCACATTACAGTTCCATTTCATTTAAGATTTGTAACTGAATTATTCCATATATCTTAAACCTCTACATGTTTTATATAAATACTATTCAATAAAATGCAACAACTGTAATCTTAAAGTTGTGAGAATTTTAATCCGTTGTATCTCATTTGTTGTTTTATCCAGACGTTTTTGATCCAAAATAAAACTGTTAAATTACGACCATGAGCATGTCTTGGCATTTTATTAAAGGTGTTTAATTGTAATGGTTGAGAGAGAAAATTCTTTTAAATAACATTTTTTCTCTTGAAATTTTAGTGCAGTCACTTTATTGATGGTGTTCGATCATAATAATCTAGGAAAAGTCTGTGAAATAAGTGTTTCTCTGTAAAACTCTTAGTGTGTAACTTTTTTAAACGGATTTGATCGTAATAATCTAGGAAAAGTCTGTAAAATAACAGTGTTTTTCTGTAAACATTTTAATGAAAATATCTGTAGATTTATTATTTTTTGCACTTTATTTCAACAAAGAAATTTTACCATAATATAATGGTTTTTGTTTGGCAGCCGTAGCTGCCAGTCATTTGACCTTTTTTTTACATTATTTTTTTTTACAGTGTAGCTTAAAGGGGCAAATAATTTTGACCTTTTGGTTTTTAAAAAATTAAAAACTGCTTTTATTCTAGCTAAAATAAAACAAATAAGACTTTCTCCAGAAGAAAAAATATTATCAGACATACAGTGAAAATTTCCTTGCTCTGTTCAACATCATTTGGGAAATATTAAAAAAATAAATAAATTCAAAGGGGGGCTAATAATTCTGACTTCAACTGTACATCTAACAAAATAACAAAAATAAAAATGCAAAAACTACTCCTATCTCCCCGACTATATATAATAACAAGAGAAAATATTTACAGAAAAGAAAAGTGTGGCATCCGTGTATATTACAGTGTATATACAAAGTACAATATTTACAATAACAACTAACAAAAAACAAAATAACATGAGCGGGGAAACATGGTTGTCCCAAAACAATTTTAGAATTGTGTTGTTTGGACTATTGTTGTCATGACTTATTGATCCTATCATCTTTTGCAATATATAATCTCATTATAATGACAGTTAAAAGCAGCTGTACTGCTTCACATTTCTGACAATACCATGCTATTTTTTTCAGGATTTAGTGAAGCTGAGATTGTTAGGGAACTGTGTTTATTTAAAAACAATTAATTATTCACTCGTTCATTCATTTTCTTGTCGGCTTAGTCCCTTTATTAATCTGGGGTCGCCACAGCAGAATGAATCGCCAACTTATCCAGCATTTGTTTTACGCAACGGATGCCCTTCCAGCCACAACCCATCTCTGGGAAACATCCACACACAATCATTTACACTACACTAATTTAGTCTACCCAATTCACCTGTACCACATGTCTTTGGGCTTTGGGGGAAACCGGAGCACCCAGAGGACACCCACGTGAACGCAGGGAGAACATGCAAACTCCACACAGAAACGCCAACTGACCCAGCCAAGGCTCGAACCAGTGACCTTTTTGCTGTGAGGCGACAGCACTACCTACTGCACCACTGCATTGCCCAACAATGAATTATTCAAAAGTAATTCACTGCTTTTCAAAATAAATGTTATTGTTATCTTTATTCATATTGATGGTTGATAAACTGCTAGCATTCATGGAACCTAAAAATCTTTATTGAAAAATGTTATTTACATTATTAAAATTTTATTTATCTATGCCATTACTTTTTTTTTGTTTTGTTTTTACTTAATAAATTACTCATTTATTCATTTTCCTTCGGCTTAGTCTCTTTATTCATCAGGGATTGCCACAGTGGAATGAACCACCAACTTATCCAGCATATGTTTTTCACAGTGGATGCCCTTTCATCCGCAACTTAGTACTGGGAAATATCCATATACACTTATTCACACACATTCATTCATTAATTTTCCTTCAGCTTACTCCCTTTATTCATCGGGGATCGCCACGGTACAATGAACCACCAACTTATCCAGCATATGTTTTACACAGTGGATGCCCTTCCATCTGCAACTCAGTACTGGGAAACATCCATACACACTCATTCATTCATTTTCCTTCAGCTTAGTCCCTTTATTCATCAGGGATCGCCACAGTGGAATGAACCGCCAACTTATCCGGCATATGTTTTACGCAGCGGATGCCCTTCCAGCCGCAACGCAGTACTGGGAAACATCCAGACACACTCATTCATTTATTTCCTTCAGCTTAGTCCCTTTGTTTATCAGGACTGAACCGCCAACTTATCCAGCAAATGTTTTACACAGATGACGACTTTCCAGCTGCAACCCAGTACTAGGAAACATCCATACACTCTCATTCGCACACATTCACTGATTCATTTTCTTTCAGCTTACTCCCATTATTCATCAGGGATCACCACAGTGGAATGAACTGCCAACTTATCCAGCATATGTTTTACGCAGCGGATACCCTTCCAGCTACAACCCAGTACTGGGAAACATCCATACACACTCATTCACACACTATGGCCAATTTAGTTTATTCAATTCACCTAAAGCACATGTCTTTGGACTGTGGGGGAAACTGGAGAACCCAGAGGAAACCCACGCCAACACGAGGAGAACATGCAAACAGAAATGCCAACTGACCCAGTCGGGACTTGAACCAGCAACCTTCTTGCTGTGAGGCAACAGTGCTAACCACTGAGCCACCGTGTCGCCCTTAAATCAGTACTATACAAATGTATTATTTCCTCCAAAATAATACAATAAACTGAGCCCAACTGAAGAAAAAAAATAATATAAATGAGAGTTTAAAAAAAGTCATTTCAGTATAAGGCGGTAAATACACTCAACAACACACTGCAATTCTATCTTACACATGTAAACATGAAAAATGACATGAACAAACTAGCTTTGACAATTTATTGAACGTTATGCATTTGAACTTTCTGTGATCTACAGAGTTTATGCTGCCCCAGTGACTGTGTAATTCAATAAAGTGATCATTCTTTTGGCCTCGCACGCAGCTTCTTCTAAACACGTTGCCAAAGGTCTGCTGGAATATGATGGGAATATGAGAGAACAGTGTTTACCTTTGAGTGGGGCTTGGAACAAAACAGAACTTTAGGCAAGCGCAGTCCTGCTGTCATGAGGCGCAGTAGAACCCATGCACTAGTGGAACAGTGGTGGAAAACAACACCAGATGGAACTCATTAGATTCTTTTTTTTTTCTTCCTGCTCCTCCAGTCTTCTTGTCTGGTCTGTTTGGTTTTAAAACCCTGTTGATCGGAGTATTCCGTGCAGATGCATTTGCGTCTTGAATGAGTTGTTTGTACTCATGCATTAATCATTGCGTATTACAGACTGTTTTGTTAGCTGTCTGAGAATTGTTGAGGTTATATTTAGTGTGCTTTAAGATTGTAGGGATTTTGGCAGCATTTTTGTGCTTTACGTTTATAAACATAATATCATAATGTGTAAAATCAGACTGCAACATTTATTTTTATCTAACGTATTGTGTATTGATTTTTTATTTTAGTTTAATATTATTTAACATTAATGTTATTTTTTTATATTATTTTAGCTAAGGTCAATATTGTTATCCCCTTTAAGACATTATTATACAATTTTTTGATTAGCTATGGAACAAATAACTGTTGCCCAGTGACTTGCCTGATTAACATAAACCTAATTAACATACCCCAATTAACCAAAGTATGTTATATTCTGACATTTTGTGTTTTGGGAAATATATCCCAAGTTTGTCACATATTTCTTATTATATTTTTCCTTCTGAAAAAAATCTAATTTATTTATTTATTTTATTTACTTATTTATTTATTTTATAATTATTTTACCATTAATATTATATATTATGTACTTCGCTGCGTAAAACATATGCTGGATAAGTTGGCAGTTTATTGCGCTGTGGCGACCCCTGATGAATAAAGCGACTAAACCGAAGGAAAATAAAGGAATGAAATATAAATATATTCATTCATTCATTTTCCTTCTGATTCAGAGATCACCATAGTGAAATGAACCGCCGACTATTCTAGCATATGTTTTATGCAGCAGATGCCCTTCCAGCTGCAACCCAACTCTGGAAAACATCCATACACTTACAGTATACTCTATGGCCAATTTAGTTTATTCGATTCACCTATAGCACGTCTTTGGACTGTGGGGGAAACTGGAGCACCCGGAGGAAAACACAGGGAGAACATGCAAACTCCACACAGAAATGCCAACTGGCCTAGGTGGGACTGGAACCAGCAACCTTCTTGCTGTGAGTCGACAGTACTAACCACTGAACATATATACATACACTGTAAAACCCAAAAAGTTAAGGTAACTCAAACCATTTGATGAAACAGATTGCTACAAACCATTTAAGTTCATAAACTAACCCTAATGAGTACTGTGAACTTAATTTATTTGAGTAAATGATGCAATTTGAACACAGTAAAATCCAATAAATGAAGAAAACTCAAACCGACTGAGTACTGTAAAAGCCAATAAGTTAAGGCAACTCAAACCGTTTAAGGAAACCGATTGCAACAAACCATTTGAGTTAAAAAAACAATCTATATGAGTACTGTGAACTTACTTCATTTAAGCTGAAGTAATGAGGTATTTAATTAATTCATTACATTCAACAAGTTTAAAACTCTTTTCAAATAAGTAGAATTAACCTTCAGTAAATTTTGAGTTAACTACACTCATTTCATTTGATAAAGTTGACTGTTGGGTTTTACAGTGTACAATGCAAAAACGAATATTAAAAAAGCATAACTGTTTACAACAAAATTAACGCTCAGCATCATCATAAGGTTTTAAATATTAAAAGATGTTAACTGACAAAAAATTTAATAAAGAAATATTAAAAACAAAATGAATTAAAAACTAAATATTAAAAGTAAAAAAAAGAAATTAAAATTCAATGCATAAATGATTTCCCCCCCTGCTAAAATCCCTCTGAGCTTTGGTTGGCACTACTGCTGTGTCTACATGCTTTTCAGAAATACATTCTTTGGCAATTCAGTCTCTAGCACTTTCTGGGAGATCAATAATGATGTGCTGAAATGACAGAACACAATTTAAAAGAAAGAAAGAAGAAGAAGAAGAAGAAGAAGAAGAAGAAGAAGAAGAAGAAGAAGAAGAAGAAGAAGAAGAAGAATTAAAGGTAAATTGATTTGCTAGAGAAAAGTATGACTGTTACCACAGAAATATCATATGAGAAATAAAATGAAAGAAATATCCTATAAACTTATCCACAGATTTTATTAAGGAATACATTACTTACAAAAATGTAAAAATGGTATTGATATAAATGGTACTTTTTGCCATGAATACGAGGAGACTGCTTTACATTTATTTTGTTATTGCACATACTCTGCTATATTATAGTGAGGCTCAAAAAATTATTATTTCATTCCTGTGGGGTCACCACAGCGGAATGAACCACCAACTTATCCAGCATATGTTTTACGCAGCGGATGCCCTTCCAGCCGCAACCCAACACCGGGAAACAACCACTCTCATTTACACACACACATACACAATACGACCAATTTAGTTAATCAATTCACCTACAGCGCATGTCTTTGGACTGTAGGGGAAATGGGAGCACCAAGAGGAAACCCACACGAACACAAAGAGAACATGCAAACTCCACACAGAAATTCAAACTGACCCAGCTGGGACTCGAACCAGCGACCTTCTTGCTGTGAGGTGACAGTGCTAACCACTGAGTCACCCTCAAAAATGTATTAATAATAATATTCATTGTTGAGGGCGACACGGTGGTGCAGTGGGTAGCACAATCGCCCCACAGCAAGAAGGTCGCTGGTTCGAGCCTCGGCTGAGTCAGTTGGCATTACTGTGTGGAGTTTGCATGTTCTCTCCGTGTATGTGTGGGTTTCCTCTAGGTGCTCCGGTTCCCCCCACAAGTCCAAAGACACAGGTGAATTGGGTATGCTGAAATTGGCCATAGTGTATGTGCGTGAATGAGTGTGTATTGGTGTTTCCCAGTGTTGGGTTGCAGCTGGAAGGGCGTTCGCTGTGTAAAACAAATGCTGGATAAGTTGGCGGTTCATTCTGCTGTGGTGACCCCTGATTATAAAGGGACTAAGCCGAAAAGAAAATAATAAATGAATGAATGAATGAATAAATAAATATTTGTTTGTTTGTTTGTTTATGCAAAGATGCCGTTATCTGCTTATTTTTTTTATTATAAATGAAATAAACAGTTGAAGATGTATTTATTTATTTATTTCTATGATGTGAAATTTTGGTGAATATCAAATCAAATTAAATCAAATCACTTTTATTGTCACATCATCAGCAACACATGTACTATAATGAGTGAAAAGCTTAGGTGCTAACTTCAGACAAACACAATACAGACAGTGCAAAATACAGCAACATACAGGGGCGTAGCAAGCGGGGGGACGTGGGGGATGCGTCCCTCTCACTTTTAGAGACAGACCAGTTAGTAACAGGTGATTAGGAATGTAAACTTTTGGATTTCATAAAGCTGTCCCCCCCACTTTTAAAATGTCCACTACACCCCTGGCAACATACACCAAAAAACAAAACAATATACTATTAGCAATGTTGACAGTAATACGTATAAGACAATAAATACATGACAGACTATAAATACGTTAAGAAAAACACATTACACACACGTAGGCACATGGTAGACAAGTACACATGCAAAAAAGTGTACACACAGTTTGACCGTTGGTGGAAAATTATTGTAGTCATTATTGTTTTAAGTAAGAATTTGGTTAAAGTGCAGTGCGTTCATATATCAATAGATACATAAATAGATCACCAATTCATTAAATAGGCAAATAATATACTAACAAATATGGTAAAAAAAGTATCGCAAAGCATGTTAATAATTTGAATGATTTATTATGCAGCTCAATATGTTATGATTAGACGTGTTACCTTTTATCTGTTATTGTTATCATTACTTTATGTTACACTTAATATTTGATTCGATTTTAAATCTTGCCTTCCCTGCAATGACAAACGTGCCAAACTTAATAGCTAAAAAATACTAATAAATAAATAAATAATTTAATTAATTAATAAATAATCCAAAAACAAACCATTTAAAAATAAACTTTTCTTTATTTATAAATTTTTTTAATTAAAAATACAAAATCTAAATACTACAAAATGGCATTCAACTTTACAAATTGTGTATCACATGTGGAAGGCTCAACACGAAATAATATAAAAAAATACAAAAATGTAAATGACAAAAACCATCCAAACTAAAGTAAAATTAAGAGTGAAACTAAAAAAGATAAAAAAGAACTCAATATAAGACAGATCTCGGCTATGGCAAGTTATACGAAACAAATAAATTAAAAAATTTAAGACAGTTTTTGTTTTCATTTTGGTCAGGGCATCCAATAAGGTTTTAAGTTCTTTTATAAAGACATTGTGTTGTGGAGGGGTTTTAAAATATCTGCATTTATGAATAAAATATTTGGCTAATACAATGATCATATTTATCAAATCGTGCAAAGCAGAACAATATTTAGGTATTCCATATAGTACATCTTGTAATGAGAAAGTCAAACCTTCAGCATCCACATTATTTATTATCAACCTTATTATCTTGCACTTTTTTTTCAAAATGATCGTACGGAGCTGCAAGTAAAGCCATTTAAAATTAAACTCGCAGGCATGGGTGACGTAATTGCGTCTTATTTAAGCGACGAGAGCAACTGTGACGTTTTGGACGACACCGTGACGCCATCATCCGTGGACAGGGAGTCGGGAATCGGTTGGATAAAGGCGATCGCGCTTTAACGGAGCAGCATCGGAGTCGCGTGCCGCATCCCTAGCGTTCTCAGATCGGTCACATATCATTCCAGGGGGATTTGAGTTTTTGCAGAAGATAAAGAAGTCATTTCAGCTCTCCCTGATGCAGGGCTCCGAAGGGTGCTACTGACGCTCCTACTTTATTTTGGCGGATGAAAATGTTTGGTTTGTGCTTGTAAAACTTCAGCTCGTTTTCAGAGGATCGTTTCATCTTTCGTTCGGGCAAACCGGAGAGGAGTAGAGGGGAGACCGGTTTACCCAAACCGGATTCTGGATTGGATATCTGGGGAAACTAACCGTTCGTTTGCACATAGGAGCTTTCCCTCTTCGCCTTTCCACCAGTTTTCAGGGTAAATACTTGCGTATGTCTCTTGTTTAAACTCAGTGTTTTGCAGGAAGGCAAACTTGACCATGCGAGGCTGATATTTAAAGTAAAAGGCCATGTGACCAGCTTCACTACACAACCTCGTGAATGTATAGGACATATTAAGCCGAATGCATGGCCTTTCTTGTTTATATAGTATTTTAATTCTCATTTTCAGTGTAATGGTGTGTGACGGTAGTGTAGCAGGTTGCCTGGCGTTTAAAACTACATCACGAAATAACACCGAGAAATGACTCGCGTTAAACTATTGTAACGATAGTTAAATTAATGTTAACCCATTTCCGAAAATAGAACACAATAAAATTGTGTTTACTGGACTTTTGAAGTTGCAGCAAACAAACCTAATACAGAAAAGCGTGAGCTACAGTATTTAATTATTTTCCAGTTTGATTGAATTTAGTTTTATTTGTGTACAAACTTCACCTGAATTTAATGTTTTTGTTATATAAAAAATCCAACGTTGTTTGAAAATACAACTTAACAGAAGACCAAAACGCTTAATTTCGTTGCCTCATAACAGTTGTATGCATTTCACAATTTTACAACAGCATTTATACGGTGTTTCTATACAATTTATGGTCGATTTTCGTTGTAGACTACTAATAATCATCAATGCATCGTTAATATCAATATTCCATCTGTTTTAGGATGTTCTGCTGTTATTTAGCCGGTTAGCCATAGGTGGTTTAGCTCAGGCTAACACTATTAGCATATAAGCAGCTGGACATTCGAAACACACAGTTGCTCACGAATACGTTTATACGTTTGTCCACTACATTGCCATTTATATGAAAAGGTGCTCCATTTGTGCCAGTGTCATCAAGGGCACCTGGAACATCTGATAGCGGTTAGCCTAGCATATTAGCTTAGCCGGCTAACAATCGACGTTCAGCCTTTTGCCACCGCCGCCTCCCATAAGGGGTTTAAATTCTCGTCAAGTACCCGCCAATATCCGTACACACTTTCCCCTTTATAATAGTCATTTTCAAGAAATGTTAGCCGGTGCGGCACGTTGCGAGTATGAAATTATTAATTTGTATAGATTTATGTGCAGCGCGTGCACGGCGCGAGATAAGCACATGTTACCACCGATTAGAAGTCGATACAAGTTTGTTATTTGTGATACAGATGTGCTTTTTTTCTCTGAAACTATTGATTGAGTTAGTTTATCACATTTCCGCTTCATAATAGTAATGAGAACTTATTTATCTGTAAAACCCCAGGGAGCTAAACGCATGAAAACAACTACAACTATGATCACATGGCTATAACTTTATTAGCACCAAAAGTCAATAAGTTCCACAAGCACAGATCAACCCTATAGTATTTTAATTTATAAATATGCAAGAATGGCTCTCCTCGTTAATTTCGGTGTTTTGCGCTTGCTTGAAAATTTCAGCATCGTCTGTAATATTATGTAACTTTCACAGGGTTTGTATTGCCATCGATTGCTCCATGTGTTTATGTAATATCTGTTGTCAAATAAAGTTACTTGGAAGGAGGAGGGAGTGAAGTTTCTCTACAGAACAGGCAGAGGTCAGTTTGCGAGTTTAAAAAGAATCTAGTCTTTAGTTTTCAGCAGTTATTTCACCTGTTGCGAAGTTGAAACATCAGGTGATTCTTTGGGTGAGTAAAAAAGATCTTTTGAAGTCGTCTGAATTTTGTGGGTCACTGTCTGACTGTTAAATTGGAGTGGAAGAAGGAAAAAGAAAAGCAGGAAACATGAAGGATAATGTGTGAGGTCTTTCATCCTCTCACACCCTTTCCACCACATCCATTTCCACCTCCAAGAGCCCAGAGTTACTATTGGAATCCGGCATCCCTCTTGGATGGGTGTAGTGCTTTGCTTTCCCAGCTAATATTTTGTTCTCTTTCTCACTGTGGCCTTCATGCTATGAAAGCGTACAAGGTTCTAGTCCTTCACATCTCCCATATGGATCTTTGAGATTTGCTGAATGGCCTTAATGTTTTGACACAACACAAAGAGCGCATACAGAAAGCATGACTGGGCTGGGAGATGAGAGAAAGGAAGCGGGTCATCTAATGAGTGGCTCTTTGAAGAGAATATTTTGTTCAGGTCAGCCACTTGTTAGTGGCACTCAGCTAAAATGCAAGCAGGTCTGCTGTGTGGTTTTGATTAAAGATAGTCTTGGTTAAAAGGGTTGCAGCAGTCGGCAGCCTTTCACTTCGAACTCCCTTTGTGTTCTCTGGACTTCTTTGGACTCCTCCGGGTGTTCACTAGCAGCAAGTTTTCTCAAGTTTCAATCGCTTTCTTCTTCTGTGGTGGAATATGATAGATTTTGTTGCTCAACTGAAAGATCTGCTTGGAGTTAAATGAATCTTGGAATAAGTAAATTATGCAAAGGGCCAAGTGTTCTGATAAATGAGCTATTTAGTTTACATGGCATGGATTTCAGCTGAAGGCAGATGCTTGCTACAAAAATAAAACTTGTTGTTATAGGTCTAAAAGAGAAAAGGGCTTCAGTTGCTTATTTTCTTTGAATTGGAGCAGCAGTTTCATTTTTTTTCTCCTAGCTACAAATATTAGTTCAGTACTTTGTAAGGTCATATTTGAGGCCTATTTACACAACAGTAAGCTAAAGATAAAGCCGGCTATACTGATATCCACACCAAAGAAACTTTTCTTTCTTTTTTAGTAAGTGACCAGCTGTTGTCTTATTTTGCATTAAATTCTCCAATATGTTTTATGTATAATATTTTACAATATTGTTAGTGTTAAAGGGCTGTGGGTTTCCGTGATTTTCTTATAGTAGTGGAAAATGTAGAAATTTGATTTGAAGTACACTAGTACTGAATTGTTTACTATATTACATAATTATGTTACCAAGTACCATTTTTTTTTACTGTTTTTTTTTTTTTTTTTTTTTTTTTTTTTTTTTTTTTTTTTTTTACTTTAGCTAATAAAAACGGAGGTTTATTGAACAGTCTCTAGCTCTTTTAATAAATTAGATTCTTTAAGATTTTTTTTCAGATGGATGAAATGCTAAATATCTCAGCTAATACTTCTAACTGTAAGACACTGTATTACCAGCACATTATTACAGTATTAAAAGATACAATTATCAACTTAGCTCAACATATTAATTCAGTTGTTTAATATTTTGTTAAATCACACAAACGTAAGTTACACAAGGTATTTGCACTTAAAAACATGGAAAAATTTTGTCAGCAAAAATAATGTATGCCAAGTTCTGCTTGATGTATTGCACCTTAACTTTGCAGCACTGATTTGGCCTTCTCATAAAAAAATATTTACCCTAAAAACATTCTTGTCATAATTTACGCCCAGTTAATGCATTTCTGAAGTTGGGGCTGATGCGATCGTCATATCAGCGTCAGCTAATGAAACAAGTCCGCAATCGGCTGTCTAAGCTGGGGAATTTACATAAAGCAATCTGTTTGGCCGACGCTTCTGTTGGCACTTGAAAAGTTGAGAAATTCCCAACTTCCGCAATGTGCAATGCCACAGAAGCAGTGCCGTCAGACCCGTAATTTGGTTCAGCAACGTTTGATGTCACCCATTCAAAGTGAATGGGAAGTGTTGATGCTGACGCCCCGTAAAAATGGGACCTTACTCACCCACATGTTATTTCTACTTTTCCTGACTTCTGTTTGGACAAAAGTCATTTATTTCTCAAAATAAATTAGTAATGCAGCAATAGACTTCTCATGGTTCGGTTTTAGGGTCAGATTTTGTACAGATTGCTATAGAATATTTTTTCTTGGCTGCTGCATAAAGGGCACCATAGCGACCAGCTTCTTCCGGTAGAATGCTAAGAACTTCCGTTTGCAGCGTTAACAACCGGTAATTTGTGCTCCGAAAATGGGTTTTGAGTGGATTACGGAGTGTTTTTGTGACACAACTTTGAAAGGTGTGTTAAAGCCATTGCAATTTGTCAGAAGTGGTTCAAGTGCACGTAAAAAACGTTCTCTTAGTTCACGTGTCTGCCGTCAGAAATACAGTGTGTGTGTGGTGTTTCCCTGGCCTGTCAGCTGTTAGCTCAGCGGCTCTTTAATACACACACGCCACACGCAATACTTCATTGCACTATAGAGCAAACCAGATTACTGGCATGAAACTTAACAGGTATGCAAGTCATGCAATTTACAAAAATGACAAATAAATGTCTGTTACTGATACTCTGCTGGCTGATTTGCATGTTCATTCTAATCGTGAGCTGTTTTTTTCATTTAGTGTGTTGTATTTACCACGGTTTGTGTTTTTCTGTCATTTCGTAATGTCAATTTATTTTCACTTTGTGACAGTTATTAAATCTGTGTGCTAGTGGGACAGTACATGTGACTTTAGCAATGACGAGGCTTCATTGTAAACAGCAGAAGATGCCGTCTGACAACGAGGGGAAAATGTCCCACATTAGTTGTTTTCCATCCTATTAGATCCCATTTTTTAAAATGATCAGTCCAGGAGGTGGTGCTTATCGACAACAGTATCAGTTTAAAGAAGATAAATGCAGTTAAAATAGTTTACAATCATCGTTTCAAAGCTGTCCAAATGTGACTGTTTACACGCATCAGCTGCCAGCCGGGAGTTCTTAGCATTCTCCTTGCGCATACACGCAAAGCATAATGGGTAGTTTTGCGTTCCAAGAAAAAGGTCTAAATGATATGTGCAGTAAAAAAGCTCTTTCAAATAAAAATTTAAGGAAAAAACACCTCTACTAGTAAAATGGAAAACAAAATTAATACAATATAGCAAAGATACTACTCAAATAACCAGTGCTTTTTGTATATTTAATAGTAGCTTTCAGTTACATAAACTGTCAAATAAAGTATCTTCAATGCATAAATTGCATAAAGGTTATCCATTATTGAGCTACAGTAGCCTTTATAGTATGTAGCTTAGTCAAGAGCAGGGGAAGTGGTTTTTAATTATCTTTTGTTGTTTGAATAATATTAAAAACACAGACAGCAGGAATAAGATGTTTTTACTTTAAGATGCAGCACAATGAGTAAGTTCAGACAACACAATTTCTTGAATGTTATAATCTATTGTATGCTGGACAGATTCTACAAAGTGGGACAGATTGTCATGATTATTGGTCATAATCAGTGTTTTGCAACCTACTGAAAAATAGTAACTTGTTACAGTTACTAGTTACTTATTCAAAAAGTAACTCAATTACTTTGATTACTTACACCAGAAAGTAATGCACTATTGTTAAAAGTAATTTGAGTTACATTTTCCAAAAAACATTTTATTTTAATTCTCCCATTAGTGCCCTTATAACATCACATCAGTGCTGCATCGAAAAGAAATTGGTGGTCAGCTTCTCAGTTTATGATTAATTTGCATTCTCACAATTAAAATACAAAAGAGACTTAAATTAAAAAAAAATTGTAAACACTTAAATCAGACCAGCAGTACGAAAATTAAAATATCAACTATATAATAATATAAACCAGCTGAATAAACAAGTAGCTTTAGTTTTTGCTTGTTTAAGTATCATGAAAGTTTGTATTTAACCCTGAAACATTTTTCTTCAGAGCTTGAGTATGAAAATAGCGACAATATGCAAAACAAACACAAAACCTTCATGAAAGTAATCTGAATTATCATTCAGAATCGATTTGGTGAAACACGGCACCAAAAAAGTTGCTATTATAGACTACCTTAAATTTTAAGAATTAATAATAATAACATTAATAGTCTCGGTCTTCTGCGTGTGCACAATCGGCCTACCACGGCACATTCTGTCTCTCTTGCGCGTACACTTGGCCTCTCACGTGCACCCGGTCTCTGTTCTTTCACTTTACTTTTGTCCAGCCTGAAGCCTCGTACACCACATGTCTTTACAGTGGTTGGTTGGCATCCACCAATCCTACAATGCGTCGCTGCTGTAAACAGAAAGATGTAGGCTAGATTGCAGCCAAAATTAATTCACTTGCCAATTGACGGACAAACGCATCATATTGTAATGGTAACGGAGTTAAAGAGCCCATATTATACATGAAATAGGGTCATATTTAGGTTGTAAGGGTCTCCAACAACAGTCTAATATGCATGCAAGGTCAAAAAACACTTTGATGGTCTTATAATCTGCATTTATTTTTACCTAATTATCCCACCGACTCCCATATGAATCGTTCAGCGATTCATATGTTCCCAAACCCCTCCTCAGCGCGAAACTAATCTGCGCTGATTGGACCGATGACAGCCTGCTGCGATTGGTCGACACGGACAAGGCTTCAGCGTGAGACAGAGTGAAATGCCCAGCTGCTGATCTACAATATAAAAGTAGTCACAGTGCATACACGCTTCATAGTGGATTTTGGCTGCCAGTGGGTGAATGTAAACACAGACGATGGACTAGAAAATACTGACGACTAACTATTTTATTGAGCAAAAAGTCCAAGAACTGGCGAGGAGATCTCCTAGCCTCCTAGTCACAGTCTTCTTGCTCTTTTCACACACACACAGGGCCTGCGCGTCCATAGAGAAGCAGCTGAATAGAGAGGGCGCGGCGCTCAGTTATATCCGCGAATACCCGTGCGTTACACACACGAGGAGACACACACACACACACACACAGGGCTGGCGCGTCCATAGAGGAGCGGCTGAATTGAGAGGGCGCGGCGCGGTTATCCGCGAATACCCGTGCGTTACACACACGAGGAGACACAGACACACACAGGGCCGGCGCCTCCATAGAGGAGCGGCTGAATTGAGAGGGCGCGGCGCGGCGCTCAGTTGTATCCGCGAATACCCGTGCGTTACACACACGAGGAGACACGGACACACACACACACACACACACACACACACACACACACACACACACACACACACACACAGACACATTACTCCTACCCGAGGACACGACACACACGCCTAGAGCGCTAGTTCAGCTTGCTGGGTGCAATTTAGACACCTCACCTCGAACCTGAGCTGAAATATTTTGAAACTTGACAGTTGCATGTGTGTAAACAGCTGACGATCCGTAATCAAAGCGGCACGCGTCGCGTTTTCAACGTGGCTTTACAGGCGATATGAGAATATAAAGAGTTAACCTGATACAGCACACGCGGTTACAAGTAACAAAACACAACTAAATACATATTTTGCAAGATAGAGTAAACGAGGCAATAATTTTAATCGCACGTACTTACACTTGTGAAATGGGGGAAGAAACTGATCCATGATCCACTGATCCATGTTCAGACAGTCTTCACTGATCCTTCCTTTAACAAACTGAAGAAGTCTTCTTTGAAATCATATAGTTTTCAGAAGCACTCAGAACTGCTCAAGGCTGGGCTATATTGCTGATGTTTCATCTTTGATTAGACTGTCCATAATATCCATCTGCACAGCGTGACTTCATTCGACCGGTGTCTGTCTGTGTGTGTGTGTGTGAGACTTTTTTTTTTTATGTTAGTGGGCGGGGCCGCAGGTTTCAAATCTCCCGGGTTTGCGCGCCCAACTACTTGTGTTTCGTAGCTGCGTCATCGCGAAACACCTAATGACTCGTTATCAAGACGACTCGTTTGAAGCACTATGAGTCGACTCTTTTATAGATGAATCAATAGTTTTAAACACTGTACACTTACAGATTTAAGCCTTAGCTGGATATTTCACTTCACTTAGAGCTGTGTGACACACTACATGGAAGGGCATTTTCAAAAACCCATAATATGGGCTCTTTAATATATTTAAAGTAATGTTGCAGTTTTATTTACTGTCAAAAGTTATGCCGTTACAGTAACTCATTAGTAGTAACACGTTATTGCCCAACACTGGTTATAATTGAGTTTTACCATTGTGAAGGAAGACTTAATTTGCACGTCATTCACCTGTTCAGATGAGGCACTTCTCAGGTTCATTTGATTTTATTTAATTTTCACTTGAAAGCATCCATAACTTTAGTGCTCACTGATGGGACATTTTCTCGCAGTGAGCCTTGTTTCAGCACCCCTTCCTTTAAAGAAAGGGGGAAATGCAAAATACAATTTAAAATTTAAAACAAAACTAAATAACTGCAATTTCAAAATGTATTGAACCATGGATGTTGGACTGAATGGTTCAATCTTATATTGAGTATTGTGATATCTCTAATATAAATTTGTATATGTATTTACCAATTTATTTTGTATTTGTATATTTCTGTCTTCCACAGAAGTTTGAGGTTTGGATTGACATGTTGAGTAAAGCAACAAAATTTGGGTTGAGCAATCCCTTTAGTCTTTACATCACACTATCTTGAGTTCTTGATATGGTTGTGTGTGTTCAGTTGGTATGCAGAGGGAATATAAAAGGCCACGGTCACATGACTGTCATCTCTTCTGCTTTAACGGAGGTGTGAGTTGCCATGGAGTGTGGCTGCTGTGCTGTTTCATGTGCTCTCACAGCAATCAGACATAAGTACAGAGGGTGGTGCATCTTTCAGGAGGGAATATAATACAGAAATCTGTGTGTTTGGTTGCTCTCCCAGTCAAATATCTTGCTGAGTTTGAAATAAATCCGCAAACATTTATGCCTAAGGTTATAAGAGCTTGTTTTCCATGTCATCCTACAACATCCTTTTAATTAGTCCCTGATCAGACTCGGCATGCTTCATGCCCAAGTGTGTGTATAAATTAGAAACTTCCCTTTAGTGTGGAAAACAACAGACATTTAGTTGAGAAATGGGTAAAATATTTAAAGTCTCCATTTGGCTCACACAAAATCATGCTTTATTAGATGCTAGGGTTTAGCGATTTGGCCTAAAATCAAAATCATCAATGTAGTGCAAAGTAAGGCTCATTAAGGGTCCATCTTCCTACTTGACCAGAGATCAGATGTGGCTGCAAAATGTGGCTAACAGAGCGGAGTCACGTGACTCCACATATGGTAGGAAAGTTATCGAAAAAAATCAACGTGGAAAAATTAGATTGATTATAGGTTCTGAATGACTATTTCGATTACTTTTTGATGAATTGCCCAGCCCTAGTAGATGCTAATGCAAAACGGGCACTGTGTATTCTGAAAACATGTCAATTTTAAAGTGTTTTTGCTTTAAAGCCAAATAAATGACTGTATAGCTTACAGTCACACAGTTTATTAAGGATGTATCGCTGGATCACGGCTCACTATAGTTGTTAAACGTGATATTTATTACTTAATCTTGTCTCTATCTAATGACTCTTCAGTCTTTTGAATCTATCAGGTAAGGCGTCACAGCCTCAGTACACTGCTTTAATCTTTCGAGTTCACGCTTTTACTTAGTAATTTTAGCAAAAACCTCAGATACTGTTGGTTGATTCCTCTTGGTTGTGCACGTTTTTTACCAACCAAGTTTGTCGATGCCATTTATAATGAAAAAGATCACTCTGCCTATTCATGCCAGAGTCTTGCGGAAAGTTTATTTATTTATTTTTTGAGAATGTTTGACAGATGGTAATTTGTTTGTAATTTATCTTTATTTATGATTTGATTATGGGTTAAACAAAGACCATGCGGGTCAGGTAGTTGAAACAGTAGGCTACAAATAATTAATTAGTTATTAATTAATTATTCATAAATGATAATTCACAGCCGACTATGTCATGATGTTTCACATTAGACATCGTACGATGCCAAATTGGTCAGCATTGCCCAACCCTAGTTGTTATTGGACTGGCTAATATCTGGACTCATGGTTGAATGAAATCATGGTTCACTTCAAAATGATTAATTTGAATATCTGAATCTATTTATTGTATTCATTTCTAAACACTTCTTAGTATTAATGTACATCCTAGTGTTGCCATTCCGGTTTTTTATTTTTATTTTTAACTTTTTATATGTGCGTAAGTATGGGTAGATCCCAGTTTTTGGACTACTAGTCAACATCTGCTATGGCCTATGCAAACCACTAACCGTTTTGTTTCATCTCAGGCATTGGGAAATCACAAATTGAAATATATTGTTAGCAAAGTATGATGGACTGGTTACCAATATTTTTTTCCTTTTACTTTACAAAGGAATTATAGCAAAAAATGAAACCAAATCACTGCATACCAAGGCTTAATTTCTCCACAGATGTCTCTGTGACATTTGGAGAGATTATTTTAGCTTTGTATCTCTTTTTAAAGTCTTGGGTGTATGCCCTTGCTGTATGGGTGGTGAATTCCTGTGTTGTTTTGTGAATCACGCTGTGAACACACAGCCTCCCTGTCCCACTTCTGATGAATTATGGAGTGTTTATTTGCTTTGCTGCTGTAATAAGCTCTCTTAACTTTTTTTTCCCCATCAGGTCTTTGCAAACGAAGAAATTTATGCCAACTCAGTCATTTTGAATGTCTGCATATCTCTGCAGTTGCCCTCCTCTCTCTTAAAAAATGACACTCCATTTGTTCCGGGAACTGAACTTGGGCTCCTTGCCATGCTGTTATACTCATAATAACGATTAACTCCCTTATTCCACCTGTTGATTTGCCCAAAATTCTCTTGAGCATCGACACTGCTTATCTGCTGGGTGAAGTTGTTTTTAACACACGGACTGTAGATAAATGGGTGGAGGGTGTTATTCTTCACTTTCTCTGCTTAGTTCTTCCTTTTTTCTTTCTCTTTCCTGTACATGCAGGTGTGTCACACCAGGCCATTCATGTGACTAAAACCACTTGACTGATCCCTCGTTTGAACCCAAAGATGACTTGTGCTGTTTGTCCAGTCTACCAAAGCCTATGTTGCAAAACATAACTGCAGATGTCTTTGTAGAAAATGGAATTAGTCTTGTTCTGTAGCGATCCCCTCTTAAAAACTTCATCCAATGATGGTTTGTTTTATAGTTGATCTGAGAATATAGATATGTAATCCTCACACTTGGAGTTACTCCCACACAGCTTGTTTCACATTAGATCTCTTCACTAGTGCTTAAAGCTAAAAGGTGTTATTTTTAAGTGGATTTGAGTAAATTTTTTAGAATTTTTATATATTTCTGGAAAAATCGAACAATCAAAGTTTACAAAACACTTTTAAAAGCCTCACAGCAAATACAATGCTAAAACATATGATCCCTTGCTATAACACGGTTCACCTTTCGTGGCCTCGCAGTTTTGTTGATTTTTTTTTTCTTGTAATTTGACATGTTTTTTTTCTACAGCACATTGTGTTCTGCGTCCTGACTGGCTGTAGACTATTGTCACTCAATCTCCTCCGTGCCGAGTCTCCTGTACAGTACAAAATGCGTTCAGCTTGCCAAATTGACATAAATCTTCGATCGCTCTGAAGTGCTGTACTGTATGTTTGCAAGTTTTCTGCAAATGTTCTGCCTCCGTCAAAGGCACCTGCGGTAGCACCCAAATGGCAGAGGAAGATGCTAACCATCGCACAAAGTTTTAACTTCTGGACATGCTAAAGCAAAGTAGATGTTACACAGATGTAGAGGGCCATTATGGAATAAATAAATGAAGATCAAGTTGTTTTGATCTTTGGTTTCATTCTGTAATACTGGAATTATTTTTTTACGCAGGTTTGAACGTTGTGAGTTTTTAAACAAGAGAGAAAAGTGTGAATGTTTATGTCTGTCTGAAAAAAAAGTGTATAAAGTGTGTAGTGAGGGGTTTTACAGGCTTAAAACATCTATAATAATTGTAAAAAAATAAGCTGACTGCTTTGCAGATTTAGCCTATTGCAGGTTATTTTTAGAACTTTGCTCCCACTAATAACGAGTGACCACTGTATGCTGTATGCTTGTTTTTAAACTATACTGTAAAAATACCAGTCACATTAGTAATTCATATAAAGGTGTAATCACACTAGGCATGGTTGCTTTGAACCCTGCCGAAGGATGCTTGTGCCCCCTCTCCTCTCTCCCGACGTCCTGCACTCATGCTATATTTTGCCTTCCGGAGCACAGTGACATCATCGATGATGCGACTGTTCAGTTTAAGCGGAAGAGGAGTGCTCTCACTCAGCACAGTGGACATTGCTTTAGCTATATCTATTTATATTATTTTTAGTCGTTTGGGAAACAGTGGCATGGTCAAATATTTTGCTGAATGGATCCACCACAAGTCATCGTGCTGCACATATTAGTAGGTTTGCTTAAGGTGCAGCTGATGTGCAGTGGGGCTTTTGAATCTTTGATGAACTGACAGTTTGTGTTTATTGAAAATAAAGAATGTTTAATCAAGGCTTGAAATGAACCTTTTTGCTTGGTAGCACTGGTGCTCCTAACTTAAATTTGAGCACAGTTACTAAAATTGTTATATTAACAGATTTACTACATTTGAAAGCAATCTAAAACTACCAAACCAAAAAAAAATCTGCATGCGCTCATCGACCCTGCACGCACTGCTTGACGTGAACGAGAGGAAGTTATCAATAACAACTTTGATGTTCTCACGGGTGGTGTCTGAAATTGCACCATTGATATTCATGTATAACTTATTAATAAAACAGTCTTTTCATGAGCTGCAATATTAGTTCAATCTCAGTGAATATATATATACTCTTTTGCGATGGTGAACGCGGTGCCGGTCAGACAACTGACAGCACACTGATGATTAAATGAAGGATTAAGTAAGGTTAGAACATTTTGTGCTTAATGTGTAGATGTGGCAAATGCTGTTACCTAAAACTCAGTCCCACAGACTTTATGGTGAATGGCTTTAGTCGTTTTTATAGCAGACTTGAAGCCACCGGATGTCTTTATCCACTCTTCGAAAAGCGTAAATGGTGGATTAACAATTATCACATGATCACTAATAAGATGTGCCGTTATTTGTAACTTTAGTGGTTTCTAAAACAAAATCTCTGTTACTTTTGTTTTCTCGTATCGAGACCTTTACATTTTCTGTCATTCCTTTACACCCTGTCATCTGAACTGAGCGATTGACAGCTGATATTAACCAATCCATTTGCTTTCTGTTCTAGAGCAGTGGGCCAGTAAGAAGCGCTTCAAGGCGGAACAGGCATAGTGGGCTTTACTGCAGCAAGTTGATATGTCAACTGTTTTAAACCATTCCCAAGTGCTGTGTTTAGCGTTTTTTGGTGCAAAGATGCATTCTGCGAGAATTTCTCTTAAATACGTTGGATATGGTGAACATTTTGCAGCAAAAACTGGTCTCATGGCAACAATTTTATGCACTAGCACAAATGCTCCCAAATATATTTTGAGGTCGCATAGATAATTTCAGGAGCATGTGCGACCAAAACGGTGGCAGTTTCGAGCCCTGTTAATAAATCCATATGAAAGTGATGTCACGTCTTCAGTTTTGCACTCAGGCATGCTTTGCACTCACACTACAAGCGCACCATGCCTAAGCTCAAGTGAACCGCACTCTGGCACACCTCTTCCAACTGGGCCAGGGCCAGCCAACTGAACCGTCTGGGCCCGATTCGGAGCATTCACGCTTGTCAAAGGAACAGGGAAATGCACCTGGGCACGATTTAGATAGCCTAGTCTGAGTACACCCCAAGTTCATGAATGCACTGTTCATTGAAAAACACTTGCTATGTTTCCGTTCGAAGATGCAAATTCGATTTATGCAAGAACTTTAATATCATATCAAACATTTTCGAATAAATCACAGTTTCCTTTAAGTGAGTCAAAGAGATCAAAATTGTCACTTCCTATAAATAAACAGGTGCCAAATTTCAAAAAGAAAAAACTGGAATGTGCTCCAGTCAGAGAAGCCACTGTGTGCCTTTTTTTTCCCATTAAAATAAATGACTTGTGCCATGCAATGAACGCAGTCATAACTGGCCTGTAGAGGCGTGAGACCACTTATTGGGAGCACAGTTGCTCAGGACAGTTTTGAGAGATAATAATACTAAACCTCTTTGATGGACTTTGGTTGATGGATTTTAGAATAACCAAAAAAACCATTTCAGTGTTTCCTCTGAATTTTTTATTATTATTTTTTTTCCAGCTGTGGCGGCAGGTCTTTAACACAGATCTACCCACTACCTATGCAGATATTTTAAGCTTGTTGTAAGCACAGTGTTACAAGTCGAGATTGCATTTATGTAACACGAACATGAGAATCTCTTTGCTTGTGCGCCGATTTCCTCTGTTCGCGCTCAACTTCTTGCACACCCTCAAATATACGCTGCTCAAGCGCAGATTTTCTTGTGCGCTCTTTTACTTAAAATGCTGCTGAAGTGCGATTTGGAGCGTTTATGTAACTAGTATGTCTCCAACATTTTATAAGATTTGCTAGGAATATTTATGAATGTCTCCAGTAGATCTATAGAGCGGCATTGTGTCCTGAAGTAAAAAGGCTATAAACTTCAGCAAGAAAGTTATTGTGCCATAGAAATTTATCTACAAAGTATAATTGTGGAAACTGTATTCATCTTAACTGAACGCAACGTCGTGTTTGCTAGCCTCATGCCGCTGTCAGTCAGCATGTCACCTTAAATGGTTAAACAAATAATGCACAGCACTACTACGGTTACAGAAAAGTTTGCGCTGTTATAATTCACTTACCTTTCAATACGTTTTGGTGTGATTTTATAACCTGCTATTAAAAAAAGCGACGGGCGGGATGAATTTGTGGTGTGGTTCCCCGCCATGGAGGAATGAATGTAGTGGAAACCATGTCTTTGTATATTCTATAATGTAATCGGTTCACTGGTTTGTTCGTTAAGGCTCTCACATTTTTAGCACATGACTTACGTACATTCTGGAAATTTAGTAAACGTGTTTCCATCGTAATGGAAGATGACTTGCTTATCACAGCATGTTTATTTGGGATGTGAGAGCATTTTTAGCATCTCAAATTATAGGCTGCACTTTTAAAGTGTAGATCATTTCTACCCCTTTTCACTCCATCCTTCTATATGTCCTGATTTCATTGTAAAAGCCTCGCTCTGTCCCTTAGAGATTGCACATGCAGAGCTTCTGGACACTATGAGCAAGAGCAGTGTCAATAATTCAGAGTTCTGCCATCCAGCCTTTGGCTCTGATTTGCATGAAGGGGTTTAAGAGATCATAGGCAGCTGGGAGAGCATTACATGGACCACCACATCCAACGTATGGCGCAGTCCTACCTGCAGAAGCATACTGCTAGGCAGCTGATTGAATAACACATTTACTTTCTGATTTCAATGTATCCCTGCAGAGTTTACTTTAGACTTTCTCACTGGACATTTACTCAACTGATTTTAAACTACTACTTTATGCTCTTTGGCTCATCGGTTATGTTCTGTCTGTAGACATGCACATACTGAATGCAAGATTTCAAAATATACTTTCAGTTGTTTATGGATTCATGGGAAACCGTAATTTTGACAGCGTCTGTCATCTGTATGTTAAACTTTTCAATTAATTTTTTGGACTTGGTTGACTTGTAGACGTACCCTCAAGTACGCCTGCCGGGAAGTGTTTGTTCTCTGTTTTTATTTGCGACACTCTTATGCTGATTCTTGATATCACTTATATAATGCAAGTTAACATACTGTGTGTGTATTATTCAAGTTTCCATCTTGTAAATATAAATAGGTTTAAAGTGATTGAAACTTGCATCTTTGTCTTGATGTAAACTCTGCTGGAATGTTGATCTCCAAGACTGTCTGGACACACTTGGCCAAAACGCTTTTGAATAGTTGAGGTCATAAATGTAACCATGGTAGGGTTTTTAATGTTATTACTGGAATCCATATGCTATTTGAAACTTACTGGACCAGCATCACATTGTTTGATGTTTTCAACTAGATATAGCTATTTGTTCTTCGGATCACTGGCATCGTCTAAAACGGTTAGAGGCTGGAAGTGGGAAATTTCAATTTAAACATGCAATGTTGACCGTTAAAAAAAATTAGGCCTACTTGCCTGAGCGAGAGATTTGTCATATAAATTGATCTGTGAAATGTAGGAATGAGCGATTAATTGAAATTAAATTTATTTCTTGATTTATATCTTAATTTCTTTCTTTATCCATAGACATTTGTTTGTTTTGCATGATTTGTTGTTCTATTAGTTCTGTTTGTACTAAATAATTTGCATTCAGATCATTTTGTTGTTTTAACTCTTATGTTGCGACTTTAATGAGTGGGTAGCAACATAAAATTGAACACTCGTCCGGATAACTACATGTATCAGCTAATGCATGATGCGTGTTCACCAGTGTAAATGAGTAGACATGAGTTCGTTAGAGTGACTCAAACGTAACATCCCTCTTTTGAGCGCTGTTCAGATTTGGTTCTCTTGGATTTTGATCTGGACACACACAAACTACGTTTACATGTGGTGTTTATTCATGCAATCACTTAAGTTTGAATATTAAGATTTGGATAAGAGGCTTTTATGACATTCTTTGACGGACCTTTAAAAACAGTGCCTTGTGCTAAGACATAAGTCTCAAACTCAATTCCTGGAGAGCCACAGCTCTGCACAGTTTTGCTCCAACCCTAATCAAACACAGCTGATCCAAATAATCAAGGTGTTCAAAAGAGTCATGAACACCTTGATTAGTTGGATCAACTGTGTTTGATCAGGGTTGGAGCAAAACTGTTGAGCTGCGGCCCTCTAGGAATTGAGTTTAAGACCTATGTGTAACCATGGTAGGGTTTTTAATGATATTACTGGAATCCATATGCTATTTGAAACTTACTGGACCAGCATCACATTGTTTGATGTTTTCAACTAGATATAGCTATTTGTTCTTCGGATCACTGGCATCGTTTAAAACGGTTAGAGGCTGTAAGTGGGGAAATTTCAATTTAAACATGCAATGTTGACAGTTAAAAAAAAAATTTAGGCCTACTTGCGTGAGCGAGAGATTTGTCATATAATTTGATTTGTGAAATGTAGGAATGAGCGATTAATTGAAATTAAATCACAAACACCGTTGCACAAACCTGCTCAACCATTATCATTATTCACACTACGAGCGACTCACAGCGACAAGCGACCATTCATTTAAACTGAGAGTGAGCGACTTTTAGTGACCTCCATCTACGTGAGCAACAGCGACTGTTGGTGACCAGGTGGGCATGTCAAGTGACGTGTCAAAGTTGAGAATCCAATCAAATGATGAGCGACTTTCTTAAGCGTCAGCCAATTGGAGCACCAGTATAGCTCGCGTGATCCTATTTTAGCTCGCTCAGAGGCTGGTTGTATAGACGAATTACCAACCTACGTCACACATGATGTCACACGGGTTCCCGGTTGCAAAAAGAGACCGATTGGAATAGGAAACATGTCGTGTTGTGCAGTAGGATGCTAAATTCAAATATCCAAAAACAGATAAATTTTTACCGTAAACCACACTGCTTTTAATGCCACTGCAGTCGTCTTTGGCTAAAAGGAAGCTGACTGAAGTGACAACCTAATTCAAAATGCTCTACTCTGCAGTTCTCATTTCATATAAGGTAAATTCACGCTTTGCTGAATCACATTACTTATTTTTAATTGCAGCAATTATTTAAGCAAAAACTGTTAAATATGGTCAATTAAACTGCAGACACTGAAGGCTCAGAATGAAACGTGAAAGTGTAAGTTATTAGGTAAAGTTGGTTTTATATTCGCACATTCATTCAGTGACAACTTGTGACACTCCCTATATTGTTTACCATGGCACTTTGAATATACGGTCTGAGAAAATACTTGAAAACAACATTAACACTGTTTATTTGACTGAACAATCATGTACTTTGATAGTCATTGGCTGGTAATATGATTTCGCTATTTAGTTTGCAAATAATATTTTTATGAAATTATACTATTAAGGTGAAAGTCTGAATGTGGTAATATAAAAAAACAAATTGCCACTCTGTAATTTCACATACCCTACCGTACAGGTGTAAGCCTAGTTTGCTGTCAGAATGCAGTTGTTTTGCTTGTTGATGATTACCAAAGCCTTGTATAGCTCCGTCTTTTTCTTGTCTTTGGTTAGGCAGAACCTCTGTTTTTAGCACTAATAGTGTTGAATCTGGTTATCATGGAACATTATTTCTTGCACATGACCACACAGAACAAAATTGTTGCCATCCAAAGACTTCTAGGCCTTTAACTTCTCTCTTGTTAAAACACTTGGAGCTTTAATGAGATTGTATATTTGGGACTGGATGCTTGGTCATTTCGTCTTATCCAATATCCATTGGGAGGGTGCTATCGCAAATGGACTTGTCAGATGAACGCCGCTCAATTTAAGGTTAATTTTGCTGAATAACTGTGCTAATCACTGGGTGACAAGCTGTTATAATACGCTAAAAGCGTTATGTAAATAATAAATATATATATATATATAATATGTAATCAATTAAACTTCTCTCTAATACAACAACAAACTCTGAACCGCATCGGATGTTATTCCTATGCTAGCGCTCCCGGTATTTTTTTCATGCCACCTCCCTGCGCGCGCATCCTGAATGTTTACAAACATGGTAATTTGTCTATACTGTACACCTACACAGACCTGTGTTTGCAGCAGGTCGCCACCCAGAATGACATGCAGCTTCGAAGTCACTGCTAGCATGAATGAGGCATCAGAAGTAAATCTCTGAGGAAGACCAAACCATGCTCTCGCATAATAATATAATGGTGTATAAAGCATCTGTTTTGTGAGAAGTGCTTCTGATATGATATGTGAACGACCCGTACAGTTTTACTTTGACATTGGCTGAAACGTTGTCGTACACCACACCCACCAAAAGAGAACCATTGGTGCCCTTTTGGCAGTTAAAAAGCAAGCCTGATAAAGGTGACCCATACCGTACTGTACCACTCAGAAACGGGCCCTCAAAACTTCTTCAAAAGTTTGTTCTATAGGAGTCAAAGCAATTAGGAACCTATTGAATAGTTTTTTAATTGAATTATCCCTTTAAATGGTCTGTTGACTACTAAAGTGTATCATTGCGTCATTGAAGGTACTGTAAATACAGCTAAATTGATTTGATGTTTTTCAGTGGATCTGATACTGCATTACTGAATTAAGGGAGCTTGACTCTTGTTTCTGGGTAATGTCTGCTTGTGTATATTTTGATTAGTGAATACTTTGGATTGTGTCCTGGAAAGTGTTTGAGCCATACAGAAAAGCTCTTTCTCTGTCCGTCTACATGCTGCTGTATTCACTTACTCTCTTAAACTGATATAAAAGGATTACCTCCACCAGAGTCTTTTGCTTCAGCTCCCAATAGTGCCCGTGAGAGGTTGTGAAAGGGTAGTCCTCTGCATTGTCTTGAGCTCTTTGTGAGCTCTGGGTCTTTGTGGTTTCACCCTGGGACCCAACAGCTGCCCTGCCCCCCACCGACTCCCCTGAACATCAGCACAGGGGGGAAAAATCCAGTTGCTTCGTTTGGCCCTGTATTCCACAAGAGACCAAGTGCTTTCACAATACCTCACATGAACTATGATCAACAAATGTGAGTTTTATCAGTTTCACATCAGATTTGGATGACAAAAGAATATTCAGGTCTTCACGTGGGAACCACTCGTCCGTTTTCAGGAAAAAGTCTGTCTTCATCTTAATTGCCCTTTCACATGACTTGCATCAGGCCCCTGGTGAGCTGCTGCTCTGACCTCCATAAGAAAAGTGCTGCAAATAGGAAATACTAGGTGCCACCAAAAGTGCATAAATAGTGAGAATATGCAAATTATTATTTTTTTTTAACATTTCTTTAGACCTATTGCAAAGCAGGGCAGCTATTTAGATTGAGATGTATAATATACAATACAAACTATTAGAAATAAGTTTTTTAAATCCATAAACTGCTCAGAAGAACCATTTTAAGGTTTTTCGTCAAGCATTTCAATTGAGTTCTTAATATAACAGAGCTCCCTGTGATGACCCCAAGATTCCAGTTTGGATGTGGCAGATCTTGATTGGTTGCCTGCTTGCTCACCAATTGATTTTTTTATGCATATAAAATAAGAGTGTTGTGCTAGCTTCTGGGAGACAGTGTGGCTACTTGAATGTTCTCGTGTTAGGACCATTTCTTTCAATCTGTAACCTTATGGTTTTGTTTTGCATTATTTATATCATGTCGTTAAAGTTAGTTTGTTTATTTATTTTTTTCTCTCCGCTGTCGCCTCTAGCTTGCATGGTTTGGGATCGGTAGAGCTACGCATTGATAGATTTGCTCTTCAGTGTTTGGACTCTCAGTAGTGATTTTTAAACCACACTGAACTGAGTTAAACTGAAATGAACTTAAACACTACAAACTGAACTACACTGTTCCAATTTACTATGAACATATGTGAAGCTGCTTTGATGCAATCTACACTGTAAAAGCGCTATACAAATAAAGGTGAATTGAGTTGTGATTTATATCTTAATTTCTTTCTTTATCCGTAGACATTTGTTTGTTTTGCTTGATTTGTTGTTCTATTAGTTCTGTTTATACTAAATAATTTGCATTCAGATCATTTTGTTGTTTTAACTCTTATGTTGCGACTTTAATGAGTGGGTAGCAACATAAAATTGAATGCTTGTCTGGATAACTACATTTATAAGGTAATGCATAATGCATGTTCACCAGTGTAAATGAGTAGACTTGAGTTCGTTAGAGTGACTCAAACGTAACATCCCTCTTTTGAGCGCTGTTCAGATTCTGTTCTCTTGGTTTGTTTGATCTGGACACACACAAACTACGTTTACATGTGGTGTGTTTATTCATGCAGTCACTTAAGTTTGAATATTAAGATTTGGATAAGAGGCTTTTATGACATTCTTTGACGGACCTTCAAAAACAATGGCTTGTGCTAAGACATAAGTCTCAAACTCAATTCCTGGAGAGCCACAGCTCTGCACAGTTTTGCTCCAACCCTAATCAAACACAGCTGATCCAAATAATCAAGGTGCTCAATAGAGTCATGAACACCTTGATTAGTTGGATCAACTGTGTTTGATCAGGGTTGGAGCAACACTGTGTAGAGCTGCGGCCCTCTAGGAATTGAGTTTCAGACCTATGTGCTAATTTTTGTGTGAGTAAAAGTGAATGTGTGGTTTTTGTACATCATAGCAGTCTAGTAGTCATTGGCAGAGCTTGAGTGGTTCGCAAATTTAAATTCAAGATGAAACAATGCATGCTCCACAAGGTGCTGAACCTTTGATGCGAGTCCTATGAAAGGGCCTTTAGAGTGAGCTGTTTTACTTCAGATATGCCAACACTACTGTCTCTTGCATCTCCGAGGCATTGCCTCCTCCCCCTTCTCCTGCCCAGCACAATCTTTACACACTGACTGCTGTGATGCAGGACAGTCCTTTCAGAAGAAGGGGGCCCCCAGTGAAGGGCTGTTTCCATGGTAACACCTGGCTTTATGAATGGATCTTGGGGAATCGTGGCCAGTGGCCTCCCTGCATCCTCCACTGGCACCACAGGATGATTCTGATTCAATCAAGCCTACCGTCTGCAACATACTCACCTAGTATACTCTTAGGTCTTTAACTGCATGTCAAAGTCTTGTTGTTTTCTGTCATTCTGAGAAGGCTCCATGAAAGTTCCTCTCCTTGGAGCCAAAGCCTGTTGTGCTTTTTAGGTAATAAACTCTCATGTGCCAAATCTTGCATAATTTAGAATTCTTGAAGGAGCCTCTTGCCTTTAGCACAGTTCTCAGAGCTCATGTGAAACAACCTTTCACTGCATTGGAAGAACTTCCTCTTGGATCACAGCTTTACTTGAATAAAAAACAGATTGTCCAAAAAAAATTAGTTTTTTTCTAGAAGCTGCACCCCTAGAGGTGCTTCTCTGTCCATCTGTCTCCCTCTCTCGCTTACAGTCTTAGACCTCAGACGGTCTGCTTTTTCGCTGGCCCACATTCATGCCTTCCTTCTACTCTGTTGACAGTGAATAATTTACTATGTGCATCAAGACTCTCAGGTGCTGGAGATGTGAGTGCATGTCTGTCTCTGTAGAGAGGACAGGCCCATCAAACATTTGTTACATGTAGCCACAGGTTAGTGTTGGTGTCTGTTTGCACCAGAGACTGAAGAAATTTGTCCCACTGGGACAATACATCACGCACAGTAGTAGGTACTCAATCAAATTTCATTACCCTTTTTTTTAGTGAGTTGGTAAGAATGGGATTCAGACAGTGACTACGTTTGTATGGACATCAGTAATTAAATTATTTGCCTTTATCTAAATGAGACAGGTGTTTTATTTTTAATTTGTCGACTTAAACTGCAGTTCGGCACTTTCACATTCATTTAGAAATATTTCATGCATGCCCCCATGACAGAGATATTGGATGCAAGTATGAACTGCTGGAAGAGGGTTGTTGTAATGGAATGTGATGCCATATGGAGAAACAAAACCTATGTGGTCCTTTACTGACTTGGTAGGTGCAGAGAATAGTGTCAAACAGTCGTTTGTGTACTAGGAATAGGACTATCCTGTCATAAAATGCTGCGAAAATCCTACATGATGGTAATAGTTTGATTGCGGTGTTTGCATTGTCTGTACTGCACTTCAATAATGCGACTGAAATCGGCATACTCCACGTCTTAATTTCTGTTTAGGTCTATTATGACTTTAGTTGGATTAAGGTAATCAAAAATCGCTGTTTACATGGTAGACTCTTAATCAGAATATTGTCTTAATCACATTGAAATCAGATTATTGGTGTCCATGTAAACCACTCATTAAAGATCTACCATTCTGTTCTTTATCACATGATCTAGCTGTGCATTTGGATTGTCACTGTAGAATCTTACCAGAATAGTGGATCATTCTGTATACTACTTACCTTGTGTTTTTCAGATTCAATATTTCCTTGGGTACTTTATTCACATGGTATATATCAGGGGGGACATTAAAGTCTAATAATATCTTTAAATGCATCACTTACCAAGAAGCCACCCATCGCGCACCCTGCCACCTTGGAGCCTCGAATGTCCTCTAATAAGGCCAACACTGCCATTGCCATAGACTAAGGGTTGTATACATTTGCAAATGCTTTTAAATGTTCTAAATCACATAATTTGTAAAAAAAAAAAAAAAAAAAAAAATTGCCAATTTTATCAATTATAAATTAATAGCAATGTTTTTCATATGTGTTGGTGAGATACTTTGTAATGTGCAATTTAACATAATTGCCTCTAGGAGTCGCCAATGGAAATAAAACAAACACTCAGAAGAAATACACATACGCCAGACATGAAGAACGCACATTCTCACGTTAATCTCATCGTTAGTAAACTCAAACGTGAGTGTGAAATCTGGCATACGCAAAGTTTAGGACATACAAAATGTGCTGGGCAGGGGGCTTGTGGACCAAATTTGAGAACCACTGCTTAAGAATAACTAGAAAGTTCTAGTCAAATATTGGAACCAAAATATGCGGTGCAATGCCCCTCAACCCCCCCCCCCCCCTTCTCACACAAGCAGGATTGGATGTCCCTGAACTACACATCACTGGGTGTTGCAAAGATTGTACAGTTAATACAATATTTCAAACTTTCCCTTAGTTCATATTGCCACAATCAGGATTTTATTTAAAAACTTATCAGTAGACAAAGTAAATAGAGACCTGTTTTCTTTGTGTCTGGTAATGTGACAACTATAGGTGGAGAGGGGAGAGAGTGATTATAGGGCTGATGGTGGAAATTTGACCAGGATACACCCTTGTTTATAAGAAGTGCCTTGGGATTTTTCACTATCAGCATCTTGGTTTTAAATCTTACCAGAAGGATGGCACTTTTTAGAGTATTGTGTTGCCATACTGATGCATTGAGACCCACTGCTGGCCTCACTAACATCACTTCCAACAGCATCGTAGTTTTCCCAGGAAGTCTCCCATCCAAACACTGACGAGGCTTAACCCTGCTTAGTTTCAGTGGGTGACCTCTTTTTGGCTACGGGGTGATATGACTGCAATCTTGCATTTACATTGGGTGAAATATTAATTAGTTTGGTGCTTTTTAATTTTAGGTTTACTCCTCTTGAAATGTGCAGTTATTAACTGAAGACTTGGGTTATTTTAGTTCTTTGACATTTTAGATACTAGTATCTCATGTTCAATCCATCTTAGTTAATTTAAGATTAACTGTTGTGATGTATTGCTTTAATCACAAATTGTATCAATAATTGTTTACAGTCTAGAAGTCTTAATTGTGCACTACAGCAGATGAATTGACTGCGACATTTGTGCAGAATAACTCCCTCTTAAAGCTCTCTCCATGTGTCGAGTCCATATGTCTGAGATGTTGTGGCTGTATGCAGAGTAATGGGCATCTGGCGGCTAAGTCAGACTGACTTAAGGACTATTAGTGAAGATAATCCTATAGAGACAGAGTTGAGCCACAAAGTCCTACAGCAAGACAGTCACATTCTCCCTCTCACTTTCTGTCTTCGTGTGGTTTGTTTTTAAAATTCATGTCAGATTTTTTTTGGTTTATTGACCTGGCTTAAACGGTATGTTCATTTAAAACCTGCTTTATGATGCATGCTGACAATATTGTCAAAGCAGCTTCTCATGGATCAACAGAAAAATTGATCCAGTGGAGCTAATTATGGAAAATCAGTCATGAAGGCCATTCAGATTTTACCATAAAGCAGCTCCAAAAGACCTTTAGAAATGCATTGGCCATCTTCCATCTACTCAACCAGTTGATAAGTAAATGACTATTGTGGTGTTTACTAATTTTAGTGAGCAGAGCTATGCCAAACCATACTGCACAGTGGAAAGGTGGCACAAGTGCGATTTTAATAATCTGGCTCATATCCTTTTAGTAACGTTTTATTTTGCGAAATGTTTGGGTTTATAAGTAGTAAATTAACTTTTTGTAGGCCACATTTACTGTTTGTTTTCTGCTATTTGATTTTGGTTGGATTGCTTCTCATTGATCTATGGCTTTGTGTTGCTGCTGATCTGAATGCATGTGACAATCCAGGGATGTGCGATATGGGCAAAAGAAACCTATCACAATTTTCTTGAACAAGATTGCGATTTCGATGTTAACCACGTTTTTGTCACAGACAGACTGAATCTGTGTTTACAGTCTGAATCTAAAACCTATTTCAAAAGAAAAACAATTGGATCTTCATCAAAGACCTGTAACATGCCTCTAAAACAGACATAAAATACAAACAGGGTTCATCCGGCGATGGAATAGGAATTTTGACATGGCATTTTACAGGCCTGGAAAAGGTTAGGAAAATCACAAAAACCAACAAAGTTTTGGAAAAGTCATGGAAAAATAGCGTTGGCATTTGTGTGTGGAGTTAATATGTTCTCCTAGTGTTGGCGTGGGTTTTCTCCGGGTGCTCCGGTTTCCCCCACAGTCCAAACATGTGCGCTATAGGTGAATACACACACACACACACACACACACACACACACACACACACACACACACACACACACACATACATACATACAATATACATACATATCTATATATATATATGCATGCATAGATAGATAGATAGACGGCACCAAAAAGAATGGACACACATCATCACGCTCATTCTCACACACACACACACACACACACACATGTATATATAAACAAACAAACAAACAGCGGATGCATGCGCGCTTGAGCAATATTGTTAGACCGCCTGCTCCCGGTCAAACTACACCAGAGTTACCGACCGCTCCTGCGCTTTCAGAAATTTATTCCCACACAGCAAGAAATCTGGTTGGGTCCCGTGGTACAGCAATACTGAAATACTGCCAAACTGCAGAGGTTGTGTTCTTTTTCGAGACCAGGTCACTTGGTGCGTGACTTGCCATCTTACCCTATCTCTCCCCCTCTCCTCTCCACACTGTCCCATGATGACAATCACGCATTTTTAGGCATTAAATAAATAATATTTAATACTCGTCTCCTATATAAGTGCATTGTTTTTTATGACAGTATAACGGTATTGAATCTGACACAGTTGCTAGTTTTAGATCCCGTGGTATACCATATTACCGTATTACTGGCCAAGCCCAATGTAAGGATGTCGGCAGAATGGCTTTTTGGTTTCTTTTCTTGTGCATCCCAGCCACTAGTGCCCCACCGGAAAGTAGCATAGGAGGTGAATAATGTGGTCATTCAGCTTCACAATTTGTAATGTTGCACTATGTATTTGAATAGTGATGTTTGTTCTTTTACTTGAAAGCTCAGATTTGATTATCATAATTTTTGTTGACATTGTTTGAGGTTTAATGTATCATTATTAGTCACACCTTTTAAAGTTTCTTTAGATTTTTCAGTATTTACGTTTTACCATTGCACACACTTTGTAACATTTTTGTTTATCAATTTATCTCTTTACCACTTATGTTTATTTTATTATAAAGAGATCAGATACTTAGTTACATTTTTTTGTTTTGTTTTTGACTATTAAACTATTTGCCTTAGTAATGTTGGTAAATTTAAAATAAAATGGTTTAATTCTAACATTCCTGAATGTATTGTTAAAAATATTCAATAATTATCAATATCGGATGATAAAAACATATTGTGATATTTTTTTTTCAATATTGCCCAGCCATATTTATTAGTCACGCAAACAATCCACTATTTTGATTCTTCCAGTGTCTCCTCTTTGTGGCATATTTGCAGTATTTGAGCAAAAGCGCTCCATGTTCTTCATAGGAGATTTACCAGTGATTACAGAGCCATGTTTTCCTGACAAGATGTGCTTGAGAATTGCAGGTTTTGCTGAATTGCAATATCTGTCATTTGAAATAATTACGCAGCCCAACATTCCTGCCACAATAATACACACATTGCAATTGAAGGGACAAATGATGGAACTGCGTATAGAGCATTGCTTGCCATGGAAAAATCTTTCTTGTCTAAAACCACGATCACATCTTGTTATACTCTATGAATTGAGCTATTTTTGCCTTTTAATTGCATCTGTCTACGCTGCCACCTTTTGAATTCAGACAATAACAATCATCCTTCCCATTCATCCTTTTGAATACAGTTGCAACAGATGCTTAATTGTTTAAATTCAAACCCATATATTTCCCCCCACTTTTAAGCCATCGGCTAAACCACTAACATCTAATGAATTTGTGGCACCAGTTTTTGTCCTTTTTAAACCATGAATCAAACTGGTGTTTGCTTTGGCCTTGGGATATGTGCTAACTGGCATCTTTGTGTTCCTGCATGTGCCGTAAGAGTGTGTGTGTCTCTGTATGCCTACATTTACTTAACCAGCCTGTTTCCTCTCGCCTGTAGTCTGTGGCTCAGCACATCAAAGCCTGTCTCTCTGCAGAGCCTGAGATAACAGCGTAGCATAAACCCTGCTGCTCCGCTAAGCTTTTCCAGAGTCTTTCGACTGGCCTCAGGCGCACCCACTACCTCTTTTGTCTCCCTGAAGCCTTGGGAAAGCTGTGCGTGTGTGTGGTGGTGGTGGTGGTGTTTTGGCAGGCTACGCACACTAGGTAGAGTTTTGTGTGGTGCGGGTGTTTGCCAATATTTCCTCCGTCTTATCCAGTGAGAGGCATGTGCGTGCGGGCACGTGTCTGTCTGTTTGCTGACCTGCCAATCCTCTGTTGTCCTCTCCGTCTGGATAGCTGTTGTTCATTCTGCTGTAAGCCAGACTGCTTCACTGTCTTCCTCTCATGTATATACAGAAACAGTTTCTCAGCGTAGTGAGCTGCCGGCTTCAGGAGCAATTTTGGGCATCAGAGGAATATAATTTTGTTTGGCGCTACAAACAATGCGGCTATGATGCTTAAAAATGCTGTGTATTTGCAGTGCTGAAGGGTGGGTATAACTGCTCTGTGTCAATTTAATTTTGTCTGCACATATTTGGATGAACATAGATGTGCATTATTTTATTTGATAAGTTATGAAATCTAAAATAGTTTAAACATTTAATGCTTGATGTAATTTTATTCTGAAAATCTTGCTGGTGAATTAGAAATAAACTACATAAATGTTCATCATCATAAAATAGACTACAGTTAACTAAGTACATTATGAATTTGGCTGTTTTAGGTTGTTGTTTTTCAACCATTTACTTATGTTATATCACTTTGGCATTCATTTACAAGATGTTACTTAATGCTGTTGGAAGTTTTTAGGACTGCGGCTGAGGAAGTGATGGCAAATTGACATCCTCCTCTTTTGGGACCGTCTACTTTCCCTCCTCCTTTGTAACAGTAGAAATTGTATTTCTCTATTGGATTGAATGGAAATGTAGAAATATATACCCAACAATAATGTTACTTAGAAAAATTGGCCTTTTCAACCTTTTTTGGGGTTTTCTATCTAGAATCATATGGTATTGAGGAAAAAAGAATCTATGAAAAGTGTTTATTGTATTAAAGGGCCCCTATGATGAAAATGAACTTTTGTAAGCTGTTTGGTGTACTGTGGTTAGGTAGGTCAATTGTCATATTGGAGTGATAGAAACGCAACAAGTCCTCTTAATTCCTGATGTTAAAATAGGACCCAAATCCCAACGATTTTGAGGGTCACCGCAATGTGACAGGGGAGAGCATTTTTCCCCGCGCACAGTGTTGATTGACAGGCGCCATGTTTCTATAATATGTATACACGTTCACAAAACTAAATGTTAGAGAAAAGAAATATGAAAGAAATATGTTAAGTTTTATAGGTTTCTAACGTTTTTCAAACAGAGCATGTTTGTATTAAAGACAGTAAAATCACTATAATTCTTAACTGCTATAATCACCACAGCCGCATGGTGTCACTAAGTGCTGTGTTTGTGTGTGTGTATACTGCAAACAGCATTTGTGTGAGATTCATTTCAGAAAGGCTTAAATAAACTCCTCAAATACATGAAAAAACCTTACTTGGTATTTTTGACTGAGCTGTTTTTCAGCTTTATCCGAGTGTCTATCACAGACTGCCGTTTATCTGATGTAGAAACAGATGAACGTGGGCGGAGAGAAGCAGCTCATTTGAATTTAAAGCCACATTCTACAAAAACCGCTACGCTGTACTAATTCTGGAGGATTTCCACTGATTCTGGAGGCTATAATAAATAATCTGATGAGTATTTTAAGCTGAAACTTTACAAACACATTCTGAAGACACCAATACCATAAACCACATCTTACGTCTTGTAAAAGGGGTAAAATAGTAAAATAGGTGCCCTTTAAATACTGTAGTGCAAACTTGTACTGTAATCATAAAAACAGTACTTTAAAGAAATCTTGTGAATTTTATTTAATTTTTTTATTTATTTTTTGTTACATTTAAATAATTTGTGCCTGTAAGTCTACGAGCTGAGATGAGGAAACTCCTCCATGCGAGCAAATATTCAGTCACTATGCTCTAAAGTTAGGGGGCGCTTAACCATCATTCCACACTTTAACATGGTGAGCGGCGGTGAAGTGAGGCAACAGTACGAGGAAGCGCTGGCATCTTTCAAATCTGCGGTGTGGGGACATTTCGGTTTTGCCGTTGAGTATAATGCCGAAGGAGAGGATAGATGGTTTGTTTACTGAAGTACAAATGTTTATTTGAAATGGTCAGTTTGTTTTTTAACATCACATGCATGTTTTTTTTTTTTTTGTACATGTGCTACCAGCAGCTGTGACTTTTCAGTGTTGTTTTTTTATTATACACTAGAAACTAGTGTACTTTTCTTGGCTTTTAAGTAAAATCAAGGAGTATTGCAATAAATTGTTTTAATTTTTTTTTCTCCTTAACCTCTTAATGTTCCTATTGCTTAAGCATAGAATAACAAAAGAAAAGTATGTGTCAAGCCATCAAAACCGAACCGAAAACGGTGTTAAAAAAACCGAGGTATGTATTGAACTGTGTTGTTGCATCCCTAGAGCTTAGCAAGTTTTTGTGTGACATTCACCATCTCTAGCACAACTATTGTGCACTCTTTACCAGAGTGGACATTTCCTTGCTTGTGTTCTTTTAAAAGTGGATCTAATAAGCTTTTTTGGCATGTTAATAGTTGAACTTCCCCCCCCCCACACGCCTCTTTGTTCCTGAAGCCATTATGTTTTGCTGATCTTTTTCTCTTGAGAGCTCTGGCCAGTGTCTCATCCTTCTACTGTGGCGGTCATTGTGAAGGGGGAATGTGTTGAGTGTGTGTGCGTGTACGTATGTGGCCTGGTAAGAGAGTCATGTCCGCTTTGCTTTTAACAGCAGCACCTTTACAGCCTCTCATGGCTGCAGTGTAAAGGTCACAGTGCGTTGAACACTGGATGGCGTTATTTAGAACTAGGGATTATTTGGATTCTTTTAAGATGTTGGAACAGTCAGACTGAAGTAATGGCTAAGCATGAAGTTTCCCAATGCATTCCACATCTATACTGTGCCATGCTTTTAAGGGAAATGAATAATCAGTGGGAAATGTTGGCTGGCGTTTTACTCCTTGCAGTTTTAATGAAAGCGCCAAATTGGTGTGGAAAAAATTAAACAAGAAAACAATTGTTTTCTGTCTGCCTATTAGGCTTATGACCGTCAGATTTATTTTTGTTGCAGTTTAACATGATATGCAGTATATTGACTAGGCATGGGCCAGTAAGATTCTGACGGTATCATAACCTTGGATAAAAATTTTACAGTATCACAGTATAGTGATCACTGCTCTAAAATATATTCTTTTTAAATGTCTGGGTAAACTTTTTTTCCCCTTTGAAAACATTTTTATTTTTTGAAACTTACAATATTTTTTTTTAACAGTAAACATGTCGGACTAAATAATTCAAATGAATCATTGACTTCTGCTGTCTTCATTAGTTTCAAAAACACTGATTTCTGTACAATTTAAAACGACATTTTTGGATATTTTATTCTGCTGAAGATATTGTTGTCCTAAAAAAAACAAAAAAATGTAAACCAAAAAATCATACATATGTCTTAGGAACGGTATTACAGTAAATTTTGGCGGTTTTAAAACCTTGACTTTGACAAACTGCAGTATACCTTGAAAACGGTTATCGTCCCATGCCTATTATTGACCTTGGCTGCAAAAATGATAACCTTTTAAAATGCACAAATACTTGGAGGATTGTTTTATTATATATTGATGTTAGGGGTTAACTTATGTTTCAAATTTAAATTAGGGCTGCTCGATTATGGGAAAAATCATAATCACGATTATTTTGGTCATAATTGTAATCATGATTATTCAAAATGATTATCTGTTGAAGTCAAAATTATTCGCCCCTGAAATTATTATTTTTTTAAATAAATATTTCCCAAATGATGTTTAAGAGATTCAGGAATTTTTCCGCATTTTTTTTTTCTTCTGGAGGAATGCTTGCTTGTTTTATTTTGACTAAAATAAAAGCAGGTTTAAATATTTTGAAACTTAAAGGTCAATGTTATTGCCCCTTAAGCAATATGTATTTTTGATTGTCTGCAGAAGAAACTACTGTTATACAATGACTACAATGCTTGTATTATGAAAAATATCTAGTAAAATATTGTGCAGTCATCATAGCAGAGATAAAAGAAATCAGTTATTATAAATGAGTTATTAAATCTTTAGTATGTTTAGAAATGGGTTGAGAACCCCCAGAAACTTTTTAAACAGAAATTGGGGGTGAAAGGGTCACTAATAATTCTGACTTCAACTGTGTATAGATATACAGTAATTTTCCTCACTGTAAATAAGAAAAGTGAAAAAATACAACAAAATATAAATATATGAAACAAACTGTGCTTTAAGCATCTTCACTGTAAGAAACTTTAGCTACAAAAGTCGTTCAGTCAAGCGCAGTGGGTTTTTTTCTCATTTTGTTGTTTAATTAATGATAAAAACAGTTGGCAGCCGGAATATTGTGCGGTTCTGATTAATGGTTTCTCTTTCAAATGTGTTTTGATTCTCAACTTGTTTATTACACAAATGAAGGTTAACATGAAGAATCACTAAACAGCGTGTATTGACACCCATTTGACCATTCAAGAGCTCATTAAGATTGCTCTACTCATCTTTGAAGCTGAGCACACACACACACAACAGCATGCACTCTCATTTGCGCTTTTCAAAACATGAATGATTTGAATGTACATCAATGAATGATGCGTGTCCCATGCTGCAAAAGTTACATTACAGTACATGCTTTGTCATTTTCACGTGAAAATCAAAACCGAATTTTCGATTAATTGCACAGCCCTAATTTAAATTGTAGAAGGTTAATAAAGTATGTGTAACACTTAACAATGTAATTTAGTAAACCCTGGTTAATGGATTAAAATTGGCCATTTTAAACTTGTTAAAGCAACTGAATTCTATTAATTAACTCAATTTTATGAAACTATTACAATGTTTAAATATATGAATAGGCATTAACCAATAAATTAACATCAGCTAAGGTTCACAAAGGCTTGTTGTCATTACATTGACTTGTAATATTAGTTAAAATAACAGATGTTAACAAATGGAGCCTTACTGTAGTTAAAGAACAAAAGACCTATTAGTCACATTTTCAATGTAGGAACTATTAAAATAAATGTTCATGTTTGAATATAAATCACCTATTAAGTCTTCATTGTTTAGCATCAATCTGATCATTCTTAAGACACAAAGTTTAAATAATGAATAATTATTTAAAATATTTTTGAAGTGCCTGCAATCAATATTGTGCATGTTTAATATTATGATATTTTGAATTATTAAATATTGACGAATCTACAGCCTATAGATTTTGGTATTGGAAAGATGAAATGTAATGAAAGATATTAGACTTTGTATTGTGCATTTTGCACCAAAATTTTAGTTGTGCATATTACAGTAAATCATGTTTGTTCTTTTGTTTGTACAAGAACCTACAATATGCTTAATCTACAGAATGATGCCTTCCTGTCTGTTTTGAATATGAATTTGTCATTTGTTGCAACTTTTTTTTATTTTTATTTTTATTTTTTTTGAACAATTGAAAAGCTAAAGAAAATAGCCCCTTTGGATTCCACTCCAATTGTCCTGTCCTGCTCTTATTTCTTACTAGGCAAGCATCTGACACCTGTATGCTCAATGCGGTTACTATGGCAACCAGGCCTCCAACACTTGTGCTTTTTGATTTCCTGTGGGACTTCACAGCTTCATAATCAACATGGGAATCTATGGCACCTTTACCTTTCCAGTGTGTTTCTCCTATGAAATCAGACCACTTACTCTGTGAAGGGCGTGGACTGTTTATTTTGAGCACATCCTCCAGTTTAAGGCATTCTCAGATAAACTTTTAGACTCCATATTTTAGAATAGAGTCCAATACTTGAAGTTTCTTATTCATTTGAATCAAACTCGTAAAAAGTTGGACATGTTCCTTGATGTTGTTTGATATTCTGATACAAGTCATTCTACACTGATATTTAACCAAAGTCTCTTTAATTTAACCTTTTTTTGAGTGTACATTGGATAGTGTAGGTCTTTTGAAAGAACAGATTATCATGTGAAGCACCCGAGATGCATATATTTATATTGATGTGATTAGTATTCAAAGGCATTGAATAAGGGCTGTGCGTATACAGGCAAAATGAGTTCAGCACAGAAGGACTCCTTTCTGATTAGCTGATCGTCAGTTCTTGTTGTGCGGTGCGGCATTCTGAAAAGTAAAATTTTAAAGTTTGTTTGAAAAGAGATGTTTTCATCTGTGCGCACGTGTCTCTCTCAATGTGCACGCAATCCATGCACCTCCATTGGAAACAACAGACCTGTGCACGCAAAAGACATGAAGTGAACGACCTATTTTACAGCAGCGTCACAAAGAGGTCTATGATCTATGCATGACAAAACAAATCTGTGAGCACACAGATCTGTGAAACTACTCCTGATATTTGGTCAAGCAGAACATCAGGGCCTTGAGTTTGACTATGCGTGCGCTTACACACGCACATTTGTTTTGCCATAAATCTGTTCTAGAGACTTTTTGTTATAGCTTTTACTAGCTAATTTTTTTTTATTCTGTTTTAGAGACATGTTACAGGTCTTTGATAAAGATCTAATTGCTTTTCTTTTGAAATGTTTCAGATTTACACTGTTTAACACAGTTTCAGTTAAAATCAAAATCACAATATTGTTCAAGTAAATCGTGATTGTTTTTTTTTGCCCATATTGCACAGCCTTACATTGAATCATCAAATAATTGCAATAAAAAAACAGATACAAGGTCCATGTTCACTACTGGTCACAAAGCTATAATGTTATGCTGTATTTGGTACTAGCTAAAGTACTAGCATTGTGTCATTTCTCAAAAAGTGAGACTTTTGTTTTATTAATCTTCTATATGTTGAATCATTGACCTGCTTTTTGCTTCTGTTGATTCCAAGCATTTAAAGGTGTGCAAATCTGGTCCCCTTAAGTTTCTGTAGTCAATGTTAGATGTTTTGCTAGTTTTCATTAGCAAATATACAGCCTTTTTATTAATTGTTTTTTTTTTCCATTTACATAAACAGAAGTTTAATGAATTGAAGTTGACAGTTTTCATGATTCATTAGCATAAAACCGAATGATACAAACATAATTTATAGAAAAGAAAAATAATAGATGGCTTACTCTGCAGGTTAGTTGTTGTTAACATTCATTATCTAGGTTTAACATGAAAAGAATTTGCTTCATTCTCAGTGAATGAATGCTATAAATATTAAGGGTATGATTTGGGAAAAATATTTAGAATATTTTATTTATTTATTTTTTATTGGCCACATAGACCATCCTTAATTGCAACAGCTGTCTAGGAAAGGTGAAGCACCGGAGATGCATATTTTTATATTGATGTGATTTTAGTATTCAAAGGCATTGAATAAGGGCTGTGCGATTTTAATTGAAATTGTATCGAAATCACGATTTGGACATGCACGATTTCTAAATCATCTTGATTTTTCCCCACAGTATGGTATTTTAACCAATCTTAACACTGCGTGCTTAGAGCACAAGAACAGGAGACTGAATAGCCGTATACAGGGAAAATGAGTTCAGCACAGAAGGACTCCTGTCTGATTAGCTGATCGTCAGTTCTTGTTATGCTGTGAAGCATTCTGAAAAGTACAATTTTAAAGTTTGTTTGAGAAGAGATGTTGTCATCTATGTGCGCCTGGAACACGCTTGAATTGAGCTATGTTCTAATAAAGCCATGTTAGCTGTTTTGCTAACTTTAGCAACTAGACTTTGAATGGGACCTCAATACAAAATGGTATTCCATAAATCACTTCTTGAACTTGAACAAGCATTAACTCTACACATTAATTGCTTAAGCGTTTTGAGTGAACTACATTTATAACCAAACTGAATTATGATTTTCATTTTAGATACATATCCTCCATGTTATTGTTATCAGAGTATCATATGGGAGTGGAGACCATCAGCTCAATTTGGGCACTGCTTCAATCTCAACAGGCTATTGTAGGGCCAAGATTAGGGATGAAGAGATTTGACTGGCCTTGAACACAGGATTTTAAGAAACTCGTGTGCATCTCAGCATGTCTCTCCAACATGGTTCACATTCTGGTCAAGAATTTTTACTAGTGTTGTTGGTTGTCATTGTATGTTTTTTTCACATCTGGTTCTGAGATGGCTGCATTTGGAAACACTTGAATTTTACATATCCAAGTTCTCTGAAGTGCTCAGTGATTATAACATCTAACTCTGCATCTTTTAGATGGAAGTTCATTTTAATGAAAGTGAGTATTAGCTGTACATCAGGTTAGTGTCTAGCCCGCAGACAGTAGGGTTTGCAGTGTCTATTCCCACAGTTCTCTTTTCCCGATCAGGACCACTTTGGACAATGAGTACCAGTGTGTGTCCAGTGATCTGGGGAGGGTTCTCAAAAAACTTCTCGTCTGACCATCTACCTTTCTTTAGTGCACTGAAAGAAACCCCTGTTCTCCTGTACAGAGGGAACGAGACGGGCAGATTCAGAGGAGACTGTCTGACTTTGAAAGGTGCTTCGTCAGGAAATGAGTGTCTTAAAAGTAAGACCAACACAGCCACAGGAAAAAAAATCTCAGAGAATTGCTTTAGACGGAGATGCACTAGCACTGTGGTCAATGGGTAGTTGTATAAAATATAAATCTACTTCTACCCATATATGCAGCTTGATTCAAGCTGATCCCCTACATGAAATCCTGATGGAGAATGCACCTCTCATTCGGGAAGGTTAACTTAGAGCAGATCTCTCCTCTCCTGTCTGAGCTGCCCAGCAGCAGAAGTGAAAAACATGCTAACCTATTGCACAGGAGCATCCACTAAGGTCATTTCTCCTGTGCACAAGTTGACCTCTGTGCTCCAGGTTAACCGACAGCAAGAAATCACAGACAGATTAATAGTATCATGTTTTCAAGCAAAATAAACATTTTCTGCTTTTAGTAACGTTTTCTGTAACGTTTGAGTAACAAGTAACGTTTTCAAGCTGTCACGTTTTCTGCTTGTCTTCTGTCCGTCCGTCTGTCCGTGAAATAAGAAAATAATACACACGTTTTGTTAGTGTTGTAATTTTAATAATGAATATTTTAATACATTTTAAGCTTATTTAAAGTTTATCTGAAGTATGCCATCAGATATTTCAGATTCTCATTTGAAATGTTTTTAAATAAAACCAAATTAAATCAAAATCAGGCGTAGTAGTGCAACAGGATTTTTTTAAAACCAATTTTTGTAAACCAATAATGCTGTGAAGTGTAAACCATTATTTAAAACCAAAATATGGGCAACCATTTGGTAGAGCAGGCAGTTAAAGGAGTATGCATATCTTCTTAAAAAGCCTGAATTGCCCAAAATTGGTTTTAGCTGGTAACGCTTACTAAAAAAAATCCATGAAAACTGCAATCACTGCATCTTTACATTTGTCAATACAACATGACTAGATTGTCCATGACTAGATTGTGCGAGGGGTTTATAGGAGACCCCACGGTTTAGTTTAGACAACTACAATAGTATATTTTCTTTAAGCATGCTATCAAATTTAGTGTACTTTTAATGGGTTGCGTCTTCAGCAGAGCATGTTACAAAAACTTTTTGGGCTTTGTTTGTGCTTCTGATTTTTCAAGCTGCATACTCTTCATGCTCAGTTTACACCTGTGGTTTTAGTTTTCTCCCATTTAGTTTGTCCGCAGGAATGCAGCACTGGACGTTTTCTCAAACAAATAAGAAAAGATGGCACATCAAACTTTGATGCCGCAACAACACAGCCTGGGTGACAAGCTTGTGTGAGGGTGTTCATGGGTAATTCAGGTTCAATTCATTCTTTAAGTCTCAGATAATTCTTAATTCAATAAAAGGCCATTTTATTGACTATAACGGTGAGAACTAAGTATTGCACACTAGACAAGGGTGATAGTTTGCTTAATGCTTGTCAACTGCATGTGTTTGTCAAATTAAGAACTTTAAAAGTCTACATGTTAGTATTTGCATCACTTTGGGCTTTGACTGTGCAAGACAGTGGTGACTGATTGCTGTTCAATATGGCCTGTCATGTACACTTGATTACTTCGCTTTTACAATACTTATGAAACTAAATGCTGCTTGTACAAACCACTTTAAAATGAGCTGAAACAACCCAATTATTATTGTTTTTTTTTTTTAAAGGATCATTGAAATGCTTTAACTCTACTTAAATTTGTACGAAAAAATCAATTAAGTAAATTAATTGATTTGTGTTAGGACAACATAAAGGATGTAAAAAATACATTATATTAGCGTTTGATAAAACTGCGATCACACTAGCTACTCTTTTTCATTCGCAAGCTTGTAGGATTTAAAAAAAAAAAAAAAAAACTGAGGAAGATGGTCTGTCTCAACGTGTGGATGTTAACATCCTCATCTATTCAACTTGAAAGGCCTGCAGATTTTCTTTGCAACAACTGTGAACATCCAGCAGTTTTGATTGTGTCAGCGGCAGTCAGAGGTGTGCTTGCTTCTCACCTCCAATTCATGCTGAAGTACTGAAAAGCCTTTGTTCTGGTATGAATTGGTCTCCACTATTTTTTTTTTTTTTTTGATTGCTCAATGTTTTCTGAACCTTTTTTCTTTTTCACTTTTTGTTATCAAACCTGAATGATTTGCATTACTCCTATAATAATACCTTTGAACAAAAATGCATTTGGAATTAAGGAATGCATTTGGAGGTTTTAAAATCTAATAATACATGTTCATTGTATACCAGTATTAAAACAGTGGTTGTCAGTATGATATACACTAATCAAACATGAGTTGGGGAAAGTTACTTTTAAAAGTAATGCATTATAATATCAAGTTACTCCCCCCAAAAGTAACTATTTGCGTTACTTTGTTACTTTTTATGGTTACGTTACTTTTGCATTACTTTTTCTGACCTGGCTGAGGCTCGATCTCTTTCAGAACTTGCAGGATTGTTTCTTTTTTTTTTTTATTTTTTTTTAAATAAAGGAGCTCTGCAATTAACAATGCACCGTATAGCCTACACCTTCATTTTACCTTAAATAAAAACACATCAAAAAATAATATTGTAAGATAATCTTATCTTCTGAGAACCTCCTGACCCTCAAGCGGTATGCTGTATATACAGATTAATGAAAGTGTAAAGCAATGTGTTTGCTACCTTTTGTACTTTTTGTCTTATTAGTGAAGTGAAATCATTGTCCATTGAGACTGTAATCCCCCTTTTTCTTTTTTCTTTTTTAATCCATTCAGAATAATAAGAAAACTTCCATGGCAGAAATGTAAGGCTCTGCCATCTTGGTTTCTGTCTGGTCCTGCAGTCTCTCATCCAGTGCGGGATTCAACGTGATTACGTTTGTTTTAATTCAGCAATTAATTTTTTTATAAGCTAATTAATTCAACAAAAAAGTATCTCGCATTACATTTTTTAAAAAAGTAACTGAAATATTATTACTTTTTAAAAGTAATGTTACTTGTTACTTTGAAAAGTAATATTACGTAACTCGCATTACTTGTATTGCGTTACCCCCAACACTTTCTCTTCTGTCGTCTGGATCTTTAAGGTCCATTGACACCAAGAGGAATGGCTATATTGGTTTTTAAAGCGATATGTCTGTCTGTTTTTTTGTGAAAAGTTGGCAAATAAACTAGGGTGAGTAGATTATTACTTTTTTTATTTTTTAATAAATTTTTATTAAATATTTTATTTATTTATTTTTATTTTTATTTTTTACATTTTTCATCTAAATTTGCTCTGTCACTTTTTAAACTTTCCTTCCAGTGAGCTTTTACCCACTCTGACTGGATTGTTCAAGTTGAACCCTGAATCATCTGTAAAGTCCAATCTGTAAAAAAATTATTTGGACCAGCTTTGCGAATTAAATCAACCACTTCGTTCAAAGCATCAGACTTTTTTGACGCATTATGGAATATTTATCATAATAAATAGAAGTCATCGGATAATTTTTATGAATGTCATGTCCATTCAGTCTCTTTCAAAGTTCAGTAGTTTTGCTAAACCTAATAGTGCATTTCTTTTAAATCTTTTTGTCATCACTGAAGAACAAAAGTTGAATGACAGAAGCGTGACTAATGGCACAATTTTCATTTCTGGGGGAACATCAGTGTTGATAATCCTGATACATGGTCACATCTTTCCATCACCGGTTGGGAGCAGACGGCGCAATTTCCCAGCAATCAGCCATGGGCTTGCTCACACTTTTTTCCATTTTACCTTTTTTCTTATTTATCTGAGCAAATTTCTGTAAGCCTCCATCACTTTACCCTTCCTTCATCTTTCACTCTCTTTTTTGTGTGCTTATTGCCTTGTTCAGCCCAGCTCTCAAGATGCTTTAAACTCAGAAGACACTGTCTTGAATTTCAGCCACTGAAATTACTCTCCCCCACGCCGGTGGAAATGTAATATAGCAGAAGCCCCCCCCCCTCCCCCTTATACTCCCTCAGTCTCCACTTAGAGTTTTGGGTGAATTGATGACTAGCTGTTGATGGATCTAAGGACAATAGAGGCTTTCCTTTTTTTGGTTCTCAACTGTATGATGGTAATGCATCTTTGTTCGTGCTACTCTCATGGGCACGTGCAAACTGAATGTCTCATTGGCCATTGTATGAGGAACGTTTTTTTTTTTTTAATTACCTCATGGCTTTATATAAAAGAATATGCCCCTTAAATTGGTCTTGAATGCAGATCATAATAGCTCTTGTGCCATTTATTAATTTGTTACATATTTCCAACTTGAATACACCTACAAATACACTGAAGAAAATATTCAAAGATTCAATTTCACTAGATGAGTTGAGTAACTTGTTAATTTGGAGGAATTGGGGTTTAAGAATTGATTGGGATGATTCTGTAGGGGGAGTACATGCGCATAAAATACAAGAAACAATCTACAAGCGTAGATAAATTCAATAAAGAAAAATATACCAATTAAATAAACATTGTTTGATTTCAGAGCAGTTTATCTTTATTTAGGTAGATGGAAATTGAATAATCAAATGTAAAATAATATTGCATAGTCTTCGTTTTATTAACAATTCAATCGTTATTAATTTGTCGAAGTTACAGATGGTACATTTTCTTAGGCCTGCATGCTTTTAAAACCCTCACATGGTCACATGTCTAAAACACTTTTGAAATGATAAATTATAGTCCAGACTTAACATTGCGTATGCTCGCGATGTGACTATTGTGATTATCGATGCTGAAAGATATATTGTGCAGCTCTACCTGCAAGTATGGGTTTTAATTTCAGAGTTTTGAGCCATGAAGTCAGAATTGTCAAAGGTATGTAATTGTGCTGAGTCTGAGATCATAAAAAGAGAGGGGGAAAAAAGCAGAATTCTTGATGAAAATATATAATTAATTAATGGAAAAAAGACAGAATGAAAAAACCTTATGGATTGAGATCTTTCTATTTTATATTTACAAAAGCCTGGAGATCCCACAGCATTTAAAAACTATTTCAACATTGAGTCTTTAAAAAAAGTCCATGCTTGTCATCTGATGGTCAACTATCACTGTAGCCATTGAGATAGTGGCCTGCTTCTCTTAATTTTGTATGTTTGGTGACTTTGTGCTGTTTTTGAAAGAAATTTGAATGGTGTCGCTGCATTTTTATGTTCTGCAGAGCAGGAACCTGCTGAAAAACAGCGTTTATGCCAAGTTAGGCCCAATTATCTTTTTAGTCTTTTCTTAACAAAATCTAAATATTAGAAAAATATTTCTTTTAAAGGACACCTATGATGAAAATCATCTTTTGTAAGCTGTTTGGATAGAACTGTGTGTAGGGATAGTCTGTCCACAATCATATTGGGGTGATTATAAAGACAATAAAGCCTGGTTAATACTCGACGCGTTCGCTTGAGTGTGCACGGCGAATGTGAAGTCATCGGGGAGTTTGTGGATGTTCGCTTTGGGTGCGCGCGACATTATGTCGGCTGGCGGTGCACACAGCATTTTTTGAGACTCAAGCAAACCGTGCGTGTGGCGCCGCAACTGATTTGAGTTGAATATGAACCACTTTGAAGAAATTTTTATCTGAAACAGTACGACTGTACACACATCTTTGACCCGTGATCAGAGAGAAAACCAGATGATCAATAATTCTTGGCTAGAAATTGCAACAGCAGTGGGAAAGAAGAAAGTTTCTGTTTTAAAGGTTTGAAAAAACCTGAAGGATAAGTTTATTAAAACCAAAGAGGCCATGGCAAAAGTGGAGACCCAGGTACACCATTGCAGAAATGTTTTTCCACGAGTCGTAGATTTTACACTGTATCTTTAATTTTGAATTTATAACAATTTAATAATTTCAAAACTATAAAGTCACAGAATTATTTCTTTGATAACTGGAAAGGAATATTTAAACCTATTGAAGCCCTGTTTCTCTAGGCTTTATTGGTGTAATCACATTGGACCATTATTGCCCTTTTAGCATAAGTATAGGACAAACTAACCAGACAATAATGTGTAAATTGTGAAGCGGGCCTCTGTATTTTTTTTAGTTAGTGTGCTTTTTTTTGCTTTTGTTTTTGTGATAAAACGTATATTAATAGAGCAACCCATGTTCTCTTGTCATAAATCTTTTAATAAATTGTAATAGGTAAAACTGTCTGAGATATGAACAAAAGCAAGTGATGACCAATAATTAATTGCTAGAAATAGCAACAGCAGTGGGAAAGGAGGAAAGTTTACGTTAAAAAGTTTTGAAAAACCTGAGGGATAAGTTTGTTTATGCCAAAAGAGGCCATGGCAAAAGTGAAGACCCAGGTACACAATTACAGAATATGTTTTTCCACCAGTCATAGCATTTACACTGATGTAACTTGTATGTTTGTGGAGCGGGCTACTTCTAAAAAAAAAACAAAACAACAAAAAAAACATCAGTATTTTTTTAGTAAGTGTACTTTATTTTTGCTTTTATTCTTGCCATAACAAAAATATATTTGTAGAGCAACTCATGTTCTCTTGTGATTTAATATTGTAATAAACTTTAAATGATAAAACTGTCCGTAAGCAAAAGCAAGTGATGCATCAAAGTTTGATTTAAAAATAATCTTGAATGGTTATAAAAATGCTTATAATCATTAAAATAATTTATAAAAACAAGAAAAAATTACTAGTTTAAAAATATTGAACGATATTATATGACGTAGTTCTGGAAACTCCCTACTTCTCTGTTTATGTCTGATTTTACGGTAGGTTTCTTTTAACCACCCCCTGTCGTTTTAAAGAATATCACAACGCAGCAAGTATAAAAGCCTCGTCCGTCTCGCGAGGTGCACGCGCAGTCAGTAATGCGGCGCCAGGCTTAAGGCTTTTTTTTTTTTTTTTTTTTTTAAACAACTTCCTGATGTTAAAATTGGATCCAAATCCCTCCTATTTTGAGGCCGACTGTAACTGGATGTAGGATTGTCGTTTCCCCACCCACCAATTTGATCGACAGCCGTGTACTCTGTGATCATCAGTCATCAAGTGTGATCAAGAATGAGTTTCACAAGTTTAAAACGTTTTTAAAACAGTGCTTGTTTGTAATGCATTACAGAGATTTTACTGTCTTTTTCACTACAGCCGCATGTCAGTACAATTATAAAAGACGCTTCAATCCCATGTGGGCTTTAAATCGGGTTTTTGTACATTTAACATAACAGATATCCATACAGCAGGGGATATTAGCATTAATTAGTGTATCCTGTACAAAAACAGTTCAAAATTAAACATGCACAGTACACTGTGTATGTGTTCGCTGTGTGTGTGTGTGCGTGAACTTTGTGACGACATCATGTGTGACTCATCATGGCAGAAAGGCTTGAATTAACTCAACAACAAATACATCAAATACTCATTGGGAAGTTCTTAATATAGTATTTCTCACAAATGTTATGTGAGATCTGCTTTATGTCTGTCACTGATATACGCAGTCGGAGATTGAGACGCACTCTGACAGGCACGTGGGAGCGGTGGGTGGGGAGAACTAGCATTAAAGGCACAGGCCACAAAAACAGTTACATATTGTTCAGAGCCAAAAATTTCAGTATTCTAAAAGGTCTAATAAAAAATCTGATGGGTGTTTTGAGCTGAAACTTTACAGACACAAAAAACTTCTTGAATCTTAAAAAAAAGGGGTAAAATAGGTGCCCTTTAAATCCAAAGTAATCCTGTGTCAATGACATGCAGAAAAAAAATCTCATGGCATCACTAATTATGTGACAGACAGCGTATATTACTATAAATATAATACTTATGAACTGTAACCCAGTATATCTGGGTAAAATATAACAAAGTGTCACAGAATGGTCCCATCTGCAGCATTTTCCCAAGTGTTCTCCATGGTGCTATACATTTAAACAGAAATTTGTTTAATGCAAATCCTGACCTTGCCTATTGGTAGTTTTTGTAATGTAATTCTTGTAATTGTGAAATGAATATCAAACAAACCAAACATTTATTTGAGGTAAGATGGTGCACTTGTTGGAAGTTATGGTGTTTGTTCTTTTTAAAGATGTATGTGGTTCATTTATTGTTTATCAAGGTTTGTTTAACTGACGGGCATTTAAACAAAGAAACATTTCAGAGAACTTGATGCATACATTTTGAAGTTTATAGATATGATCATATTTTTATTATATCAAAGCCAGTTCTGTCATTGACCCACGTGTTTGAATCGTGGTGTAGGTGTCGAATCCCATCATATCTGTTATTAAATGCAGGCATTTGCTCTTGTGCACCTGGTTCCTGTTTGCCCACAGTCTGTGCAGGAAAAACAGACGGCACAGTCTGTTTATTCATTTTCTCAGATCTAATGAAGACAAATGCCTTTTTGAGACTGCTGGCCCATCTGGATGGCGATCATCTCTGAGGAGGGAGATGATATGATTATGTGGAGAATAAAAGGCATGCACTTTGCCTATTTGTCATCTTCCTTGACCATTTTTTGTTCTCAGTTTCTTACAACAGACTGCTGCATTTGCTTCATCTTACCCACGTCTCGCACTGACAGAATGAATGAAAATTTCTCCCACAGATGTGGGGGCACTTGCAATAACAGTACAGTAGTTAAAGCATCTGAACCTCTCCCAGACATGCAACCATATGTGTAGCAGATCTTTTTTTTTTTTTTTTTTCTTCCCCCACTCAATGGGCTCTTTCTAGTCTGTCGTCTGGCTTGGACTTGAAATAAGAGATGGTCCAGTGGAAATGGTCCATGTTATCTGCTCAGTCTATTACTTAATGCACTTCTGTGGCCTGTTAACTCTGATGGCGAGGTAGATATTGCCTTGATCAACTTAACTAGCCCTTTTTGGTAAGAGGCAGTTAATGAAATGTGATTGGTTGAAAGTTGATGTCCTTTGAGGTCTGATGTTGAATCTTGAGTATATGGTTTAGTAGCCAAAGCTAAATCTTATCTGACAAAATAACCTATGATAACGGTCCAAAAACTAGTACACTAACAAATTTATGTTATAGAAAAATATTAAATACTAATTTAAAAAAATAGGAACAATTTTAGTTGAAATTTTGTAGGTTGTAATTTTATTTTTTTATTTTTTATTTTTTTGCAATATTTTGCTTGAATTTAATTTGTATCTTTCAATTTCTAAATACGTTTAGTGACTAAAATATTATTTGAATAAATATATCTGTTAATCTGTTTTGTTTAAATGCACCAAAATACATTGCCTATATTCCCTGAGAAATGGATAAAAATATTCATTTTCAAAATGGGGTGTACTCAATTATGCTGAGCACTGTAGGTATAAATTCTTAGTGCAAGTATAGAAACCTATGGGTAATATTTACAGATAGATGTGCTATGAACATAATATTCGTGTTAACGAAAATCAGAGTTACAAATAGACCAACATGCTGAAGAGGTTGCTGTTAATAATCAGGGATATGCAAATAGATGTGAACATAATATGCAGGAAAGGTTTTGCTTTTGAAATCCTCTTTACAATGGTCTTTAGTATGGTTGTGCAGATTAGAAACAATATTTTGGTTGAGGTGTCAGGGTTCTCATTAGGGCTGCACGATAGTGAAAAATTCTAACATCGTGATATTTTTGTGTATTGCGAAATGAATACAGTTTTAGCATAGGACTACATATCTCTATTTGGAAAATCTATAATGTTAGATCGATCGGGATGATTCTGCAGTGGGAATGAGTCTCCATAAAATCTAAAGCAATCTATACAATTTTGGGGGTCCTCCGACACATTTTCGTTGTTGTCTGCTACTTTGCAGTGTGTTTCTGTATTTGCATGTGTTGAGTATTTTCATGAACATTTTTAATCAGATGTTTATGAAATTAATGTTTACTATTTGCGTCTCCTTAGATCTTACAAAGGATCTTTAAACATTTTGGGGTTCCCCGACACGTTTTCGATGTGGTCTGGGCTATTTGCAGTACATTTCTGTACTTGCATGTGTTGCGAGTATTTTCATACATGTAGTGCTGCAACTAGGCATGATGATACCTTGAAAAGGTTACTGCAGTTTGGAAAAGTCAAGATTTTCTGTAATACCATTTCTAAGGTATGTGTAAGTTTTATTTTATTTATTTATTTTTTTATTTGCTTTTTTTATTTTTTATTTTTATTTTTTTAGGACGACAGTATCTCCAGCAGAAAAGATATCCAAAGATGCATAAATAAATAGTAAATAAATGTGTTTTTGAAACAAATGAAGACAGCAGAAGTCAATGATTCATTTGAATTATATAGCCTGACATGTTTACGGCTCCAAAATATCTTAAAGCTTTCAAAAATTAGAATATATTGTTTTCAAAGGTGAAAAGGGTTTTTGTATTTTTTCCCCAGACATTTAAAAAAGATATATTTTAGAGCAGTAATCACAATAACATGAGACCGTGAAACCATGATATTTTTATCCAAGGTTATCATCACAATCTTTTACTGGCCCATGCCTAGCTGCAACTAATGACTATTTTAATAATCGATTAATCCATCTTTTTTTTTGATTAATCGATGAATCGGATTAAATAAATAAAAGCATTAATTTCCAAACATTTATTCAAAAACAGAACTACAATTTTTTGAAAGTGCACAAACATGTTGCTCCTTGAACATCCCTGAGCTGTTATTAATAATAATAATAATAATAATAATAATAAATTTAATTTAAATTTTTTTTTAGGCGACCATTATTTTACAACGTTCACATTTTAATGTTTACATGGCGACGTGTCATGCTTGTTACATGACACACTGCAGCCACAAAAGCGCTGTATGACAGATAAATCCATTTTATTTTGTTTTTTTTTTTGTTTAAATTTAAAATATTCACATGCTTGCTCTGTCATCAACTACCTGATATTCCGATTCACCAAAACGTGTGAGTGTATTTTGTTGTTTAAGAGACAATGATCTTGATCGTGACATGTATTGTGAAATGGGCATTGTCATGATTCCTTGCGGCTTCGCATATGCCTCATTCATAAAAGCGTGCAAGTATTCGTAAAATACATGCAAGTATAGTGAACTTAGAGAAGAATAGAGTGAGCTTTATAGTTACCTTCACTATGCGTATCTAATATGAAGAAAACACATCTGCAAATTATATTTGAATGGATTGTTAGACTTCCATAGACTTTTTGTGGCACAACGAATCGATTATGATTGTCAACTATTTTAGTAATTAATTTTTATAGATTTTTAATCGATTTGTTGTTTCAGCCCTACATACATGACAATCTCACAGTCTAATGGTATTCCAAGTACAGTAATCAAATGATAAAAATAAAATTCATTCATTTTCAACCGCTTTTCTTGGGCTGGGTCACGGGGGCAGCAGTTTTAGGAGAGAACCCCAGATCTCCCTCTCCCCAGACACTTCCTCCAGCTCCTCCGGGGGGATCCTGAGGCGTTTCCATGCCAGCCTAGAGACATAGTCCCTCCAGCTTGTCCTGGGTCTTCCCCGAGGCCTCCTTCCGGTGGGAGATGCCTGGAACACCTCTGTAGGTAGGCGTCCAGGAGGCATCTGAAAACAGATGCCCGAACCACCTCAGCTGACTTGTCTCGATGTGGAAGAGCAGCAGCTCTACTCTGCACTCTTCCCAGGTGACAAAGCTCCTCATCCTATCTATAGGGGTGCGCCCTGCCACCCTGCAAAAGAAACTTATTTCAGCCGCTTGTGTCCGAGATCTTGTCATTTCAGTCAGCACCCAGCTCATGACCATAGGTGAGAGTAGGAACGTAGATTGACCGGTAAATCGAGAGCTTTGCCTTTCGGCTCAGCTCCTTTACCACAACAGGCCGGTACATTGACTGCATTACTGCTGCCGCTGCACCAATCCGCCTGTCAATCTCATGTTCCATCCTTCCCTCACTCATGAACAAAACCCCAAGATAAATGAACTCCTCCACTTTCCTCCAACCTGGAGATGGCTAACCATCTTTTTTCCGGTGGAGCACCATGGCCTGGGACTTAGAGGTGCATATTTAAAAATAAATAAATTAATAAAAAAAAAAATATATATATATTAGTTAATGTCACTGACGGTACAATTTCTTTTATTTGAATGTTTTATTCTCTTACAGGCATCATAAGCACATGCAAATGATAAATTATAATACAAACTTACCATTGCATATCCTGTAATGTGCCTATTGCAAATGATCACATTGCAATATCGATGCTGAAACGATACATTGTGCAGCCCTAGTTCTCATTAAAAAAATAAAGAAACTTTAAAAGTCACAAATGAAACCTGAAGCTAAAATGAACAACTCCTTATGAAAATGAATAATAAATTATAGCAATATCTGCAGCAGGGATCAACTTTTCAGTTCAGAACCCCTTGTGAGGTTTGACTGATTCAGTTGTTGATAACTCTACATAGTCTACGGCATAACTCTTGTTTATGCGCATTGAATTATGATAGATTTGTAAGAGTTTTACCTCAAGGGAGAGTTAAGAAGCAAGAGTTGTATCATCTCTGGAATTCCTCCCTCTCTCCCTCCCTCTCTTTTGTCTCTCACTTTGTACCACATTTTTTCTTTGTAACTGGAGTAGATGCTCGCTGGCCCTGCCCGTCACTATCTGAACCTGAACACACTGTAACATGAGCCAAGTCGTATGGATCTCTGCGGTGGGCCTCATGGTGGAGCTCTGCCATGGGTACACGTCGCTTGACTTTATATCATTACACACACACACACACACACACACACTTGTCAGGTTTAGTCTGCTCCTATTAAAAGCTCCCCTACTGTGCTGATTTCAGATCAGGTACCCCACCCTACCCAAACAGTTATGAGAAAAACATGCCCCGGCTGCCTTGAACCAGAGTTCTAACACCTCTGAAGAGGAGCAGGACGGGTGGAGGAAACGCGAGTGCATTCCTGCTTTGATTTATGAATGCTGTTCTCCTTGCACTCCTCTTGATTCACTTCCAGGTGTAGCCGTGCCAGCACCGAGAACAAGTTTGCTCTAGATATGGACAGTGACACCTTGTCAGACAGATGGTATTGTGTTATTTTCAGATTGGTGTGAAGGAATTTGCTTAGCATGTTTATTGTTTCAAATCTTACGATATATTATTTGGTCTTTAGAGCAATTTAAAAAGATTTAGTGCTTCGAATTAAATTTTTTTTTGGCCCACTTTCAGATTTTGACAGTAGTTTATGTTAGTGGTTTTTTTTTTTAGTCATGAATTGGACTTTTTTTTTGGATGAGCCAAAAAGGAGAGGAGACCAACGTCATTTGCTTACCATTTATTACAAAAACATAATTTAAATATATAAAAATAAATGTAAAATGTTCACTCCTGTGAAAAATTCACTGTTACTACTACTGATAACGCTGAATGTATAAATCTGACATTATAAATTGTACAACCCATATTTTTTAGTTTAAGTTTCAATAAATGATTCAGTTATTTACTCATTAAACTTCATGTTTCATTGCTGGATGGATCATTTTTGAAGAATTATTCAGTGGCATATTTTTGATGGCCGGTTGTCGCCTCCTATTGGTTAAATGTAATTGCGGCCTACAACTTTCGTTTTTGAGCGTAAAGTTAAATGCAAATGTAAGTGATTGTAATCTTTACCATAAACATCATTGGTTTTATCTAATCTATGAACTGTCATCCCAGTACTTCTGTGTTATTTGACCGTTTGTAACTTCATAACTAACTCAAAACATTAAATACTCAATCTCTTTATTGATTTTTGCGTTTATCAAACACGGATTTGAATGCAGCGATTCGAAGGATTAATAAACGCATGCAAATCACCATCATTTATAATTTATGTTGCTTGAGTGTTGAGATCCTGATCTTTTAATGATTAATCATGCAGCTTACACTGAATGCATTAATGCAGGCTAAACAAGTAGAGACAGAAACCCCTTTAATAACCTAAGAAACCCACCCCATCCCGAATAACCTACCTCAACTTCCGTCATTATATTTTACAGGAAAGCCAAAATTGATTTCATACATGTGATTTGAATGATGCAAGAAATTACATACTAAGGATTAATCTACAAGAAAAAAAATAAAACAAAAAAGTATTATTCTGCGGGTCACAAATGTTCCGAACCATGGTTTTTGATCCGCATGATTCATGGATCAACTGTGATCAGTTAAACCCCTAGTTTAAGTTAATTTGTGTAGATATGGGATAGTTCAGCCAAAAGTGAAAAGTGGTTCCAAACCTTTGCAGTTGTTTTTTGTTGAACACCAAAGAAAATTGTTTGAACTATTAACATCCATAGTAGGAAAAGAAAGAAATGCAAAGAGGTTTTGGAATAAATGGTGACGATTTTTATTTTTGTGCAAACTCTCCCTTTTAGGCGATTTTCTTGCACTATGGCATACTCGGATAGGATCAATTATGTTTGCCATTTCATTTTGAATAATTATGCAACTATTTATTTTTTAGTATTTCCATGTTGTGCGTTTCTTGGTGATCAGTTTAGTATTGCATTCCATTATATTATTGGACAACACTATTTTTTCATTTTTAGTTTTTTGTGTGGTCTCCAGATATTGGTTCACATTATAAAGTCCATTGTGTTATAATTCAGCATATCTGCAGTGTAAGTTTTTGATTTCTTTTACTTATACAGTTGCTAACTATTAGCCACAGACTTGCATGTACTGTTTTGCCATGGTATTAAGATGTTTTGTCAAATAGGATCAAAAGTTGACAAGGATACGTTCACAGATATTTTATTATTTTCTTTGTCTACTTTTCAGATTTCTTTGAGGGAATGGGCTATGAGTGTGTAATATTGTGAAATAAGCTCGTGGGATTTGCCTGTGAAAGTGAAAGGGGACAACAGAAACGGAGCAGTTCTGTGAGGACAAATTCTGGGATGTTTAAAAATTAGGCCAGTAGGTTGAGTGTTAAAGGATGGTTCACCTCGAAACTGAAAATTCTGACAGAGTTTACTCTCCCTCCACTTGTTCCAAACCTGTTTGAGTTTTTCTGATGAACACAAAGATGTTGGAAAGCAGCAGTTATTGACTTTCTGTAGTATTTTTTTGTTCATAATATAGATGTAATGGCTGCTGCTTTCCAACACACTTCAGAATATTTTGTTGTGTTCAACAGAAGAAAAAATCATAAGTTTCAGAATCACTTGAGAGTGAGTAAATGATATGAGAATTTTATTTTTGGGTTAACCGCTTTTTTATGGTCTCTTGGCAGTTTGAAAAGCTTTCGACCACACAATGTTTATGCTATTAACAAAGTCTGGTCAAATGTAATTTCAGCTACCTCTGTTTTTTTTTTAAAGAGAATATGCTCAAAATGATTGAGATTCAATTTTCACCTGCAGTAGCATTGTCCACTTGTTACTGGCTAAACAAAAACACAAATTAACACAATTGTAAACGGGACCATAGATTTAACCACTTCAGTAATGTTTTACTTTGTCAAATCTATAGTTTATCAAGCTACTCACGGCTCAGTAGCTTCCCTAACACATGGCTTACTGGGTCTTAGTGGATCAAATTCTCAGCTATCCATGCCAAGGCTTGACGCCATGTTTAATGCTTTGTGCATCCATGTATGTCCTGTGTGTCCGCTTTTATATAGGAGCACAAAGATCCCCATGTCTAATAAAGAAACCTTACGCTACAGATTTCATCCTCTTACAGGAACGGTGTGTTTTTTCAACTCCTTTCCCATCCTTCTGCTGCACTCTCACTACCTGCTAAGGGTTTGTTTGAGTGAAGGAAAACAGATCTAAAGGGAGCTGGATGTACAGAGTGTGAAACTGATAGTGAGGGAGTTAATTTCTGGAAACCTTTCTTTAAGGAAAGACATAACAATGGTTTCAATGAACTGACCCTTGGTGGACTTGTTTTCCTAATAACTCTTGCATATTTCTTTAACCTTAACCAGCATTTGGACTTGAACTTGTTTAGTCTTGAAGCTGATTCCATATATTGATGAAATTACTCCAAACTTGTGCGCTTTGAGATCTAAATTCTGCCATCACATCTGGATTTCTTTAGGTCTTTGGTAGAAAGAGGTGTAAACTCCTCTCTGGAGAGAAGCACAGTATCAAATGTTCTTGACCCAAACTCAAAGTGTAGCTTTCTCTTTGAGAGCCGTAGCTGGGGTGGTGAGGTCGTGATTTTGTTTGTGTAGAATGTATTGCTGCTCTTGCATATCAAGACCATATTCCTAGTAGACCTGCACATTTCAGGGAATTTTGTTCTCAAGTTGCTTTTGGGAGACCCACTCCTTAAGAACTGGAAAAATCAACCTTGCATAAGTGCTGAATCATGTTCAGTCTTTCATGCATTTCAATGGTAGCATTTGATTTTTACTTTAACAATTAGATGTAGACTATAAAATTTCTGGGTAGTGTAATTATGTCATGGTCTATTATGATAAATTGACTGATATTCATCATTTTAGTTTTATTCCAAATATATAAGGAAACCAAAACTGCTTTTCTGATAGATACTGTTCGCTACAGCTCTGCTCACTTCGCGTTGATTTTGTGGGACATAGTTTACATTTCCACTTCAGTTTTGAACTGCTAAAAGTGGATAGGATTATTGATAAATTTTCATTGCCTTACATTATATTCATTATGGGTTGTCCCATTCAGCTCTTACTGGATCTGTTCCTCTGCTGCCAATGAGAGAAACATTTGGGTCTCTACTACTGACCCATGATGCTGCCGTTTCAAGTGTCTTTCTTGGGGTGGTATTAAAATGGTATAGTCATATAAACCTACATTACAGTAGTGGCTGCTGCTGACTAATTTAACTTAGCAGTTTTGGTGTCTTGTTGCGAATCCCATGATGCTGGTAGTGACTATTCCCTCACTCCAATTGTGAGGCATAGTTAACCAAACTGTGCTGTTACCATGCATTGGAAAACTATCATGTACAAGCTAAGGAGTTTCTGATATAACATTTTCATTCTTATTTCTCTAAACAAGCTTAAGTTTTAAGTTAATTGCAAAGCTATGGCTGTGCAATGATATAGAGCATGTCTCATTGTGCTCTGAAAGTGTGGTTAGTAGTGAAACTGGTTAATTACTGCTTCCCTTGCTCAGATGATGTAATAGTGTATGAGTCATTTATGAGGTAACCTGTTAAATTGAACAATTCATTTATGAATTGGACTGACGGCTGTTCGCAAGTCAACAGCTCACTTATTCCAATAATATCCAGCTGCAGACCCACACACGTTTCAGGACACACAATTCAGTTGAACCGCCAATTTATCCAGCATATTTTTTTTTCACAGTGGATGCCCTTCCAGCTGCAACCTATCACTGGGAAACATCCATACACACTCGTTCACACACATACACTACGAACAATTTAGCTCACCCAATTCACCTATAGCGCATGTCTTTGGGCTGTGGGGGAAACTGGAGCACCTGGAGGAAACCCATGCGATCACGGGGAGAACATGCAAACTCCACACAGCGACCTTGCTGTGTGGCGATCGTGTTACCCACTGTGCCACCGTGACGCCCTCATCAATATATTTTTATATATGCATTGTTAATAAATAGTGTACACAATAGACAGTGGTGTATACTATTTCACAAATATGGCGTTCGAGACAGGCGAATAGGGAACGTTGTTTTCAATTGCCATTCAGTATAATAGACTGAACAGTTTTCTGCCACTCATCAAAGATGATTAGTCATTATTTATCTGACAGAGTCAATATAACAGATACTCGTTTGGTGGCTTTCCTGAAACATTTTTCAGAGATCTATAAACAATCAAAATTGGACAGGTTTAATTTAAATAATGGATTCATTATAATGAAGGAAATATCAAGTTAACATGAATAGGGTATAATAATTCTTTATATTTAATCTTTTTACATTTAATAAATTGACAACTATATTAATATTTTACTCCAGCGATTGAATAGTATTTATTCACTTAATAGTCATTGTTTTAATGATTTTTATTTACATAATTTGAGTACTAAAACTACATTTTAAAATTATCATTATGATAAAATAATGACTGAAATGGGAAACCCTAAACTGTTCGCAGTCATACAATCATAGCACAGAGCGTCTCGATCACCATATTTGTGAAATACAGTAGGTGGCAATAATGCTCCTAAGGAGCTGATTATACTACTGCACTGACACTGATGCTCGCCTTTCAAAATGTGACTACACATCGCAATGGCGCGTAGGCCAAGCTCTGTGATTGTTCTGCTTGGTAGCGCTGACGAGTGTGGGTGGGACCGAGAGCTGCTGGTTCCCACCTCAAAATGAGTGAGTTTGAGCTACTTTTACATTAGGCAGTGTTCAGAAAAAACAAAACACCAGCAAAGAAACTCAACACAGAGGAACAAAAACCTCACTGGCATCTAGCGTTTTGGAAGTGTTTTTGCAGAGCAACAAACGGCATGCAGAAGTATAAATGCAAGGCATGTGCCCTGGGTCACACCGGTTACCCAACACAGAAGTATAAACCAAGCTTTAGTCGTCGTTAAACAAGAACAAAACATAAGAAAACTGATCCGTCATTAAACATATAGGGTTCACCCCTGCCTGGATTTTTGTGTCCTGATACGTGTGTGGGTCTGCAGCTGGATATATCTCACAGATTCAGCTAGCTACCGTTCAGAGGGAGTCTTCAGTTAGTGATTACTGATTTTACAAACTGATCTAAATTGGGTTCAAGAAATGAATTTGGTTTCATATGTTTTTATGTCAATTATCAGCTGTCAGTATAATTATCAAAGTATGACCAGTTTTGTATTTACATTTCCAAAACTTGCAAAATAAACATTCATCAGTACTTATTACCCAAGTAAATTCACTTTGACTAAAGTTATTTTAAAAAGGAGGACATTGTGACATGGGGCAAAGGGCCCAACATTGCTAGCAATGCCTCTGTGCATTGTTTACTTAAGTGCCTCATTTGTGTACCTCATCTACCACTGGTTATCGGTATATGAGATTTTTGTCATATCACCCAGCCCTATGCAAAACTAATCACCATCAGGTGCGTATCTGTTAGTAGTGCTTACTTGATGTTGACGCGTTTGATAATACTTTCAGTCTTTGTGCGATATGACTGACTTGTACAGAATACTAGTTAATCTGCATTTAGTTTTTTTTTTTGTTCCAATAATTTTAGTTCGTTTTATTTCATTAAAACATTTGCTTTGGTAGTAGAATTTAGTATTTGTTTATTATAGATTACTTTAAAGGATTGTTAATCAAAAGTGAATAGCTTACTATGGATATCAGAGATTTAACCGTGAGTACATTTTCATTTTTAGGTGAACTTCATAATTTTGATAGGTAAAGAGTTGCTATGCTGTGAGTCTGTGGTACTATTAAAGTTATAGTGATGTTATTTGTTTATTTTGGTTATTAGTTTCTGCAATCATGGACATTTTTAAACATTGATAACATTTTCCCCCTGGTATTTATTGCATTGAGGACGCAGAACATGATCTTTACAATATTTTGCATGCCAGACAAGCCTTTCATAACCCCATGTCATCCATCAGGTGAATTCCGTATCTTGGGTTCCAGGAATTCAGATCTTGCAGAGTTTCCTCAACAAATTTCTCAATGGTGTTTACTGCATATTTTGCCAGTGTACAGCATGCTAATCTGCTCTCTGCGAGTAGCTGGAAAGAGTGGCTTTCATTCAAAGAAAATGACCCTCTGTTGCCCTTTGTCTCTCAGTGTGTGCATGGGAACATTACATTACATCACATCACTGGCCCATGATTAGACGGGTACAGTGTCGCCACTGGAGGGTTCTGTTTCCCTCTTAGAGCTGGCAGAATTCTCTCTGCGTGTATGAAAGGGAGCGTTTCAGCCAAATCGAAGTGTAATTTGTTGTCACAGCAGGTGTCAGAGGTCTTGACAACTAATTCAATTGCATGCTGTTATGTTTATAGATTTATTTATTTTTCCCTCAATTTTTGCTGTGTTTTCTCAGATGAGTGCGTGTTTTCATGTCTTTATATTTGCAAATGTACAAGCTAGAATTTTACACGATGTTTGTGTGCACTGCTATGGAAACCCTTTGGAAATCTGTTTTGCCTGCATATTTCTGATGACCTTTCTTTCACATTTTAAATAAGTTTAGAGTGACTTGGTAAGAAATAAGAATTTATGTAAGAATTACATAATGTTTAAAATGATAAAATTATTTATTTTCTAGGCATGTTTAAATACATTATTAGACAACAACGATTTAGCTTTTTATATAATTACATTGTTGGTTATTAGCTTATAACAACATTTAATAAAACTATAACATACTGTATGAAAAAGTATACTACACACAATGTTATGCCAATCATAGACAAATAGACATGTTATTGTATAAACTTTGTCGTTGATGTTGTTGTTGACTTTGTTGTTGACAACGTTGACATTGACCATAGTTATTGTTCAACCTGAAGTGCACTGGCCTTTGAGTCCACTAGAAAACATGTGCATGTCTGTGGAAAAGTCACAGGAATTATTGTTGTTGTTGTTGTTGTTGTTGTTGTTGTTGTGAGGTAAAAATTTAATTTGATAATGTTAGTGACTCTAACCAGAGTAGCTATAGAGGACTGTGGATCTGATTTCTTATGATCGGTAGTTTTGTATAAGACTTTGCTGTACGCCGGAGTGTTGTTGTACGTACCACAACATAGTAATGTTAGATAGTCAGCAACAATTGCTCACTTTCTGGCACACAGCTGAGTGGCTTGTCTTATGGCTCATTTCCACTTAGTGGTACAAAACTGTGGTGTGCTTTTATTGCCGTTTCCACTGTCAAAAGGTACCCAAAAAGTGAACCGTACCATACCATTTTTTTGGTACCCTTTCCAAAGGGTACCTAGCACAACAAAAGGGTACCAAAAGGCGGAACGAGACGTGAAACTGAACGCTATTTATTTACAGACGAACTACAAGCCAGGAGAATGAAAACAAAGGAAGTGCCATTTTTAAATACACAGCCGAGACATTACATCACTATAATATATACATGTAATAATGAGCCATGGTTGACCCAAGCTCAAACAAACCTTGTCGTCGTCTTAATGAACAGCCACAAAGCCAAGACTATAAACCTGTTGTCCTGTTGTTGTTTTACAAGGCTGTCTAAAGCACGAGCGAGAATGATGTTGACTGAAACTGTTGTACTATTGGTACCCTTTTGGCAGTGAAAACGCAAACCTGATAAAGGTGTCCTGTACCACTCAGTGGAAACGGGCCATAAGAGGGGAAACATAAATCCACACAATGGGAAACATGGAACACCTTATCAGCCGACGCTAAAATTTTAAAATGTGAAATATTACCTGATATATTGTCACTACTTATAAATATAACTTATAAAAATGAAAGTTTAAGTGATATATCTTATTTTTGGGATAATGTGCAATATTAAATGTGACACTTGAGTACAAAAGCTAGTATTAAGAATGGACTTTATATATCAACAAAGTGTTTCCATTTATTTATTCTTTTTAAGGATAGAATTTGGCTGAAACTGGCTGAAATTTACAAAAAGATCTGCATGGAACGTAAAGATCTTCATCTTTACTTAATTTTCTAATAATTTTTTGCATAAAAGCAAAATCTATAATTCTAACCCATAAAATATAGTTTGGCCATTGCCTAAAAATAAACCTGTGCAACATACTGTAAGACTGGTTTTGTGGTTCAGGGTCCCTAATATTGAGACCATAATGAGACCAGTAATAATATATAAAATGGGTCCATTTTGGTTTGGATTCTGTAGATGTAGACTTTTTCACTTTGAGCTTCATTTAGAAATATCAAAACTTTTTTTTGTTGATCAAATGTTGGTCAACATTTTCTCCTCCTCTAGGGAAAAAACACACTTCTTTTAAGCATACTTTGTGCTCAAGAATATGGGCTAGAAGCACACAAGAGTCAGTGCTAGACCTCAAGCCTTTCTCTGGCTGATATAATCTTAAGTTTGAGTAGTATTTGATTGTATTTGTTCACAGCAGATGCTCACTGTCACACATAGGCACGCTCTTGGCATGTTTGAACAATGGCGTCTCTGACAAATCCGAATCGATTTATGTATGTATTTGTGCGAGATTGTAAAATTCTATCTGGAGCACCGATTTGCTTTGGCTTTTATATTTATTTATTGCTCTGCTATATTTGGTTCTTTTTTTTTTTTTTAACTAAATCTGCATAATTTTGGAGTTATTTGTGATTTTTGATTAGTCTTAAGAATATCAAACTTGTCAGGTTAGAGAGCTCATGTGGTGTGTAAAGAGTACTGCTGAGGGGAAAAAGCCATGGCAGCTCTACTGCACTCATGCTAAAAGCAGACTGTTATCCAGGGACTGTTCTTTTGTTTGTCTTATCTAATATTCATCACGCTTGCTCAATGCTATCCCACCCCCTCCTTGCAGATTTTGAAAAAATTCTTAAGGAAAAACCCAGGAAATTGCTGTAGTTTCAATTTGAGGCTCCTCTTTTTCTAGGTGGCTGGTCACATGCCCTCCAGTCGTATAGTGCTAGATGTGTTTGTGTGAGTTTTTCTACTCTGTTTCTTATGTATTAAGCAAGTGGGATGTTGACTGTCCCCGAGTTACCTCTGGGATCGGAGTAAAAGAAGCTGGAATGTTGGTATGAAAACATTTCTTGTGGTGTAAGTTACAATGAATAGTGTGTGTATGATTCCGTTTCCTCTTGATGGCCCCTATTCTCTCTGGTCACGCCTTTTTTTGTGTGTTCTTGAGCTGCTTTGTGGATTGCATTTCAGGTCATTTTTTTTTTATTTTCAGTGAAGTCTGGACGCAAGTTTTGTTCTTTTTATACCCATTCATGTTGACTTGTCCAATATCAACAGTGACAACATGACAAATGTTTGACTGGAAAGGAGTTCTCATGGCTGTAAAAACAAGTACTCCAATATATTTGATTATGTACTATAGCAGAGATGCCCAAAGTGTGGTCCGTGGGCCAAAGTTCCCCCATTGTAACCTTTTGATTTGGCCCACCATCCCATCTGAGAGGAGAGTGACTATGATGGAGAGGGTTCTGGCGAATGCCTTTAACACAGAGATCGTCATTTCTAATTTGACGTAACTTTTTGGTTTGTTTTATTGCTGAGCTATAAAAAACAAACTGAAATTAAATGTTTCAATTAAATGTAAATGAATCAGATTTTTAAAAATAAATACGACCTCTTGACTGAAAGAGGACTATGCAGAAGACATTGACAAGCAAACCAAGGCAAAAACTAGTGTCATTCTGTTATAAATTAGTTTAACTTATTACAGTAAAAACATAATGTAAAAAAAATACTGTATTAGTTAATATAAAGCAATGTTTTCTAGTCATTTTTAAACATTTAATAAATAAATTAGGCGGTGACTAGGTGGCTCAGAGGTTAGCACTGTTGCCTCACAGCAAGAAGGTCGCTGGTTATAGTCCTAGCTTGGTCAGTTGGCATTTCTGTGTGGGGTTTACATGTTCTCCCCGTGTTGGCGTGGGTTTCCTTCGGGTGCTCCGCTTTCCCCCACAGTCCAAAGACATGCACTATATGTGAATTGAATAAACTAACTTGACCATATTGTGTGTGTGTGCGTGTGTGCGTGCGTGTGTGTGTGTGTGTGAATGGATGTTTCCCAGTACTGGGTTGCAACTGGAAGGGCATTTGCTGTGTAAAACATATGCTGGATAAGTTGGCGTTTATTCCATTGTGACGACCCCTGATGAATAAAGAGACTTAGCTGATGCAAAATGAATGATTGTATAAATAAATTCGAAAATTACCTGTGGTAAAGTACCCCACCTATATTTACCTTCGGCCCACTAGCCTCAATCAAGTGTTATTTATTTATTTAAATTTTTTGGCCCTTCATAAGCAAAAGTTTGGGCACCCCTTTACTATAGCGTTGCATGATATTGGAAAAGTATGCGATATGTGGTACTGTTGTTGAGCATTGCGATAACCGTATTTTTTATGATATACCATTTTCCTATTAAAATGCTACTTTTATTAACTATTATTTTAAGTTTATTTAATGATATTAAAATACACAGGTAAAACATATTTTTCAGATATAATTAATACTAAAACTGTCTTGTTCTAAAAAATAAAAAACTAAAGGTGCAAACATTTTGTCTTTAAAGGTCCCATGAAGTGCTTTGAAATGCGCATTTTTTTTTTTAAAATTCAGTGTTTGATGTAATCCCAACTGAAAAATGAAGAGAGGGTGGGACAATGTTGCTCCTCCCTTTAAAAAAAAAAAAATAATCAATTTTGTTTTTCACATCACTGCCAGTAAGTGGTTGAAATTGAGCGCATCAAATGAGAAGCATCTTGAAGAGGGCCATGTCAGATACTAGAGAGCATTTGATTGGTCAAGATTTGTGAAAATAAAGTCTGAGGGGATGAAATAAAAAAACATTGATCGACTTGAGGCATACAACAGAATGTTTCTATTAAATCACTTATTTATTAATAAATAATTAATAATTAATTTTAGTGTTATGCAGCCCTAACTTACATGATCAGTCATGTGAATATGGGAAGACAAGATGAAAGTTTATTACTTTTGTTTTTTGTTGCATGAAAATCAGAAATTTGCCTGTCTGAATAGTTTTCTGCTGAATGTTAATCAATCAGGTTTTTCATTTTAAATCTTAAGCCTGCTGTAAATTATATCCAAATACTATCCCAGCAGAGTCTTTGGGTCTTTGTGGTGTTTGTTTTTTGAGATTGTGTGTTAGAAATGATTGGTCAGATCTATTTTATTTATTTTTTTGCTTACAAGAGGTGACATTGAGTCCATCTGTCCTATGGACAAGAGGAAATGTGATGATTTTTAACACCACCTTTCTTTTATTCACAGAGATCAGAGGTGGAGAACAACACTTAAAGGAGTCTCAGCTGCCAGACAAGTGAATCGTAAGTAGCAACACTTTATGCAGATTTTACCATTCATTGCTAAACAATCTGAATCCAGAATTTCTCATTTGTTCTAAAGTTTAATGCTTTAAAAGAATTAGTTTTTTTGCTAAATAATAATTCTCTATTTAAAAGTAATAATTCCTATGCTGGCAAAAAAGAGTTTTCAGTAGCCATTACTCCAGTCAATTTTGCTTGATCCTTCATAAGTGCTCAAGAATAATTTTTTTTATTATTATATATCTATTTTTATGTATTGCATTATTCTTATATTATTTGAATTGGAAGATCCAAAATGACTTGCTTCATTGTTTTTTTTATTTTGTAAGTTGATTTGTAAGGATGTTTTTTCATATGATGTACAGTATGTGCAGTAATGCTCTTTGCATGTGATTTTTTTTTTTTTTTTATCAATTTAATATATCTTTTGCTAAACCGATGTATTTTCTTTCCAAAAAAATTATTAGGTTAGGTGCTTTCACTTCTGGGTTTAGAGTGGCTTATTGTAATATTGGTAACCTACTAACCAACAGTAAACAAAGCAAGGATAATGGAGGATGGCTGATTAATCACATGGGTGTAATGTTCACTGCATCAGAGTAGAATTATTCAGCAAGAATATTTATTTCTCCCATTATTTGCATTAATGCTTTCTCGCATAAGTACAAAACCACTTCAAGTGAGCATAAACTTTTGATGAAATTAACCTAACCCTTTATTTTTTTTCTCTTTAGTTTCTCACATACGTCGAAATTTACATGATCATAGGCCTGATATGTTTTAATTTAAAATGCATATTTTTTGACCTTAAGTCCATACTGACACAGCATTTTTTGGAAACAAAAACAAATCTTTTTGAAAACGCTGTACAAAGTGTTGCAGTGTGCACTGTGAAAACTGAGGCTTTTGAAAGCGATGACACATTTTAGTCATGTGACTAATTCAATTAACATGGAGGAGGACATTAAGCAGATGTTTTGAATGCTGTCCATTTTGACAGCTTTATTAAAGATTAATGTCAGCCTTTCTTCAAAGGACACTGAACGTTTACTGGGCACTACTGGGTTTTTGCCACATCGATTTAAAGAGGCAATTAAACGAAAAAAAAAAAAAAACCGTAAACATCCGGTGGAAATGCGGCAGGTAAAAGTGTTTTACATCTGTGCACATGCATGGTACTAAAAACTCTAGAATACACAAGACGTGTCACTTGTATAGTTTTGAATGGGGGGATTCTTAGTACAAGACTTAGTACAAGAGCCAATCATCGATCGGTTTAGACTGACGTTGCTCCGGGAGAGAAATTCGAATCAGACGTTTGCTTTTATGGCAGTTTGGTGGTCAACAAACGCAAATCTCAGCGAATACTTGCTTCACAGACATAAGAAATATGTCCACATAAAATTTAAAATCTACGTTTAAGTGAACCAACTACACTTGAAAATAAAAGTTTTTTTTTAGTTTTGTAATGTGTATGAAACGAACGCGAGGTACAGTCACGTAACAGCAAATACTCAAACGCCTACAAACTTGTAAACAAAGAGTTGCTGTCATTTGTGGAGATTCACCATCTAGAGCAAGTTGTGGATAACTTCAGAAGACCAGCGCAATCAGACAATCATTATTCAGAGAATGATAATGTGTAGAACGGCCATAAATGAGGTTGGTGTCGTGATTTCATTTCTTTCGTGCATGCGCATTAGCTTGGGCAACCTGAAAATATGCTAATTTTGTTTGATTCTGACGTTTAGAAACAACTTATAAGACGGTTGTTTAATTTTATTGGTGGTTCCCAATATGTAATGTAATCATAAGCTTGGCAAGCAGTTTTGGAGAATTTGATGTTTCCCCATTCAGATAGAATGCTCGAGCATACTACCCGAGAGGAGATTCAAAGATGGCCACTGTGTAAAATTGCTTTCCTTAAAAGGACTTGGGCAGTACACATAAACACTTTTAGTTGTTTTAGTGTGGATGATGGAAAGAATTGAAAAACAATAGTGGACATGGAGTGTTTTTAGACCAAAATGCAGTTTTTAAATGTATCTGTATTAGTGTAAACGTAGCCACAGGGTGATGGAAACCAACCTAGTGTGTTGCACATACCTTGACTACTTTTATTTCAAATATTTAACGCATCTCCACTAACCGTTTATGATTGGATCACTAAAAACATGTAATAAAACCAAGTTGAAAAGTGCCTTGGAGACACCTGAGCATTTTGAAGCTTTCGTCACAGTTGTTCCAAATGCTTCCGAGGCCAGCAGTCCATTCAGGACACTTACTACCATTTGTTCCCGGATGTGATGGCTGTACAATTCACAGGATGAAAGACAGGAGGAAGAAAATAAAGGTGGGGAGACCCACCCAGCCAACCATTGTCCTTGGTGTTGAAGCAAGGAAGTGAACTTTCACACTTCCCCTCCGTGTCGGCCACAAGATTCACTCTGTGCTTCCACTAAAGAGGGATTTTTGTGGGAAAGACAGCTTCATGTTCAAGAGTCCATGTTTGTTTTTGTGTCTGCATTCGCTCAGGGCAGTTGTGTGTGTTTTTTTTTTTTTGCTGGTCTTGCAGCTGGTTAATAATGGATGTCTCGTCACGCTTTTGTGAATTAAAGGTAAACCGATCTGGTGCAGAGGGGGGCAGTATCTTCATTGATGAATTTTTAAAGGGCTGCACTGCTAGAGGCCACTGGGCTGTTTATAATACCTTGCTTTAAAAAGATGCAGAGAGAGAGAGAGACTGCGATAAATCCTAAGAGAAACAACAGTGGGTGAAAGAGGCTGACGGCCCCCTAATATGAAAAGTTATATATCAGCGATGAATTATACATAAGCTCTGAGCGCAGTGTGAGCGGCACAATATGACTTGATAAGATATTTTTATTTCTTTAATCTGCAGGCAGGACAAATGACTAAAGAATATGAATCTCAGAGGATTCCAGCACATGGTGTTGATCCGTTCAGTGTGTAAAGACAACATGAGTCCAAATGTTATTTTATTTTTTAATAAATGCTGTGGTTTTTATAGTTTATCTGTGTGCAATACTTTACAGGGGACCTATTATGCCCATTTTAACAAGATTCAAATTAAGTCTGTGATCTCCCTAGAGTGTGTATGCGAAGTTTCACCTCAAAATACCCCACAAATATCTATTTATAACTCTTTGAAACGGCCCTATTTAGGCTTTGATCCAAATGAGACTGCTCCCTTTTCAAATGATAGCAGAACTACAAATGCCTATGCCTTAGAATATAGGCATGTAGCTGGGATGAGATTCTGATGATAACCTTGGATAAAAATATCACGGTTTCATGGTATCATGATTACTGCTCTAAAATATATATATATTTTTACATTTCTGGGTAAAAAAAAAAATTTTTTTTTTAGCTTTGAACACTATATATTTTATTTTGAGAAATATTTAAATATTTTAGAGCGGTAAACATGTCAGGCTAAATTCAAATAAATCATTGACGACTTCTGTCTTTATTAATTTCAAAAACACTGATTTCTTTACAATTTAAAATGGCATCTTTGGATATCTCTTCTGTTGGAGATACTGTTGTCCTAAAAAAAAAACAGCAAAAAAAACTTGTACAGAACAGTAGCAGAACATTTTGGTGGTTTTGAAGCCGTGACTTTTCCTCTGTATACCTTGTAAACGGTTATCGTTTCATGCCTAACAACATAGTGGCTGCTTCTCACTCAGGGCTGTTTATGCTAATGAGTGAGAGACTAATGGGTGGGACTTTCCCCACTGATATGTACAAAGGGAGAATGTCAAGGTGATTCTGCAGAAAAATAGAATTTTTATCATTAGAGGCTGCATGGTTAAATTAGCACACTGTTGCCACACAGCTGTTTAAACACCTTACAAAAGTGACTTTTGCATAATAGATTCCCTGTAAATGTTGTCAGTGTAAAAAACTTTTCTCTTACTTTTTTCTTATAAAGAGTGGATTGACGGTTCAGAATCACCACTAAACTAAAATTCCCATGGCAAATCAAATCCACACATTGATTCTTTCTCATGCGTTATATTAAACTTTGTACATAGTTTTGACTCTAAATGTTGTTTCTCTCATAAATGCATTACATTATGAAGGAGAAATGCATTTCATATTGTCTTCACTATATGGGTCAAAAATTTTTTTGGAGTCAACATAATATTAAATAGACATTCAAATAACACTTGCTAAAATAAAATGTCAAACTTTTCAGTGTAAGTGTAACACATTTATGTAAAGATATTTATTTGCCTGCAGTTTCTAAAATATCTAAACCTCAAACTATTTAAATATCAAAATAGTAACAGTTAAATTTGGCATTAAATCAAAATGTGCAGTGTTTTGTTTTGGTAGCACATATAGGTTAGTCTAAAGGTGAACAATTAATCCATGCAAGTTTAACTGTTAATCTATTGAACAAAAGCTTTTAGTTAAGTAACAGTTATCACTATTCACTAGTGACATATAACCTGCTTACTATTAAGATATTGACTGCTTATCACCAAGTTTAAAGTACTTCTGCAATTTAAAATAACAGTTAATTTGTATTTTGGTGCTGTTTTTATATATTTATTTATTTTAATCAATATGATATTTTAAAAACCTGTTAATTATTTTAAAGAGTTAATAATAGCAGAAGTAACTTCTGAAGGTTTGGCACCACTTGAGAATGAGTAAATGTGTACATTTTCATATTTGCTTGAACTTTCTCTTCAATGTACATTCTCTGTGTGTGTGCACATTAATGGAGAATTATATTCATTACATTTATGAGTAGGACCCAAAGGGACTAATGTCATTCTGTCAGTTAACATCAGTTTGATAGTACACGTTCTTAAATGCTTGCAATTGTTACATGAGGTAAATTGTATTATAATAAAAATACTACATTCTCTAAACAATACATCAGTTTCAATTCACTCAAATTACATTAAAATAAGGTTTCTTTTTGAAGTCTGAAGATCTCCATGGAAATTTTGTCAGCAGTTTGTCCGATTATAACTTTTGCATTTTAAAGACTTAAACATAAATGTTTTTGTGGCTTATTTTGCATCTGCGTCAACCTGTCCAGATTGCCTTGAATTGGTTATGTCTTTACAATGCCAGTCACACTTGGATGTTGGAGATTCAGGTCAAACTCCAAACGTCTGCAGTGTTTCCCTTTCCTTTTGGTCTGTTCTTCTATTCATTCCTCTTTAATAATTCAAGCCTTTGCTGTTTGGTTCACAGAAGAGGCCACTGACGGCGGCCATTTAGTCTGCACGACTCTAGACTGAATATAAACGGTTAGACTGAAGCACTATAGCGTCTTAAAAACGACACAACATTAGGTTTGCTCGTCTAGCTTTGACCCATTTTGTGCATCAGTGCCACCACAAGTCTATCATGAGAGCTTTAGATCTGTCTGTAGTTTTAGTTGCTCTGACTTCAGCTTGTCTGCGTCTTTTGTTCTCAGCGTGGCCTACAGCAGTCAAATCTTCAGGGCTTTTTCAGATTAGCTTGTCTTTTACTGAATGTGATGTAAGATCCATGTAATTTGTCTGTAATTGAGGTGTTAGTAGCAAACGTTAGGCTATTTATCTTCATTACTCTATCTGGTAGAAAGGAAATACAGATGACTTTTCTCAGACAATTTTCATAGGCTTTTCCCCTCACTTTTGTGGTCATTTATTGTATCAAGAATTTTTATATATATATATATATATATATATATATATATATATATATATATATATATATATATATATATATATATATATATATATATATATATATATATATATATATATATATATATATATATATATATATATATATATATATATATATATATACATACTAGACCACAAGTGCCCAATCTTATTCTCATAATGGGCCAAAAACCAAACTGGATTGAGGTATGTGGGCCGACTATACCAATACAAATATATCACACCGTATTACATTAATTTGCATAATTTATTTGCATATATTTAAAAAGAACTAGAAAACATTGTTTAAATCATATTAACCAATGCAGTTACATTTTTAACGTTTACTAATGAGCTTATAACAGTAAAAACGTAAACAATCCCATTTATAACACAAAGGAGTATAAAGCTGAAAACACTAGTCAACCTGCTCCTGCCTTTGCCTTGATTTGCTCCCCGAAGTCTTGTGCATTGCTTTTTGTCAAGTGACAGTTTTTATATTTTAAAAGTGTGTCATTTACAACATTTAATTGAATCATACTTTATCGGTATCTGTGCTAAATTATAAAAGACCGAAGTATCTATAAGCTCTGACATTAACGGTTCTGCTATTGGTACTGGAGAATTCTTGCTGAATAAATATTACTTACAATAGCATTAATTTAACTGACCAACCTTTTCTAATTTGCAGTATTTGATATTCGTCTCCACAGTTGGCAATTTCACATGAGAAATGCTAGTGTTTTCACCCAATAGTACAACGGCGAGCACACACACGCATAGCACAGCTCGTAAGCTTGCGGAGTGAACCAAATGGGTTGTATTTCCAGAGTGTACAACAAAGTGTTGTGCCCTTTGCAACAAATGCAACAAGTTGTTTTCTTGTATAAGCGGAAACGCAAGCAATCTAACCAAACATCTTTTAAAAAGTGCATTAACTGCAGAAAGACAAATGAAAAGTTTTCGACTGCCTAGCTAAAGGTACATCATCCACATCGTTATGCTAGCAGTCAATCACATAATGTCTCTCTAAATTAGTATAGTATTAATAGTTTAATAAACACACATTAGGTTACATTAAAAACAGTATTTTTTTCCTGCAGTAGCCCAAGTAAATCCTAAACATTAAAAATGCGTTTACATTACTATATTTACAAATATAGCCTTTGACTAGCCTAATAATAAATATGCTTAAGAAATTATATATTTATTATATTTTTACATTGTTAACTCCCAAAACAATGTTTACTCATTTATGTGAATGTGTTAATGACAAATCTTAAACATAATCTGATTATTTATAACCCAAAGAGGGTATTTTCAACTGCAGGTAGCACAATAAACCAAAAAAATCCTGATTTCATGCCAGAAAAAAGCAAACGGGTTGATTTTCACTTTTAAAGACATGCCACAAAAGGCCAGTCAGTTGAGCTTCATTTGAATCTGGAATGTTTTTAAATGCATCACAGGTATTTTCAGCGACTGAGGCATTTATAGATATCCAAAAATATCCAACAATGCTTTCTAGCTCGCTAGAATTCTCTGTCCCCTTTTAGTCCATTGAAAAATGCCCAGTTTTACTCCGGCCAGTGTTCTCATTCATGTTTCGGAAGCGCTGCTCGAAAACAGGAAATGGATTGAGTGAACGGCAATAGCCCACCCTGCCCGCTGTTGTGGCGACAGGAAGCTGTGATTTCAAGCCGGACTGCCTGTTTAGGGTATTGTTATTGTGGGTACGGAGTGCTTGGTTAAGAGCCCCACTAGAGGGCAGTAGATACAGATACATACAGGTGCATGTTAGACCAGGACTGACAAAACATGAGCTGGCAGTATTTAGAGACCGTGTTCAAATCTTCTTAATTTTTCTTCTAATTAACAGTTTTCGTATTTCTTGATTAGTTGTTTTTTTATTTACTGTTAAGAATTGCATCATGGGATCTTGATCTCTGCTCTGTCAACTCTGAATGTTGATTTAAAAAAAAAAAAAAAAAATTTATTTTATTTATTTTATTTTTTGTAGTTTAAAACTGTATTGTATAAGAAATGATTAATGAATTTTCTAAAATAAAATTATTTATTTACAACAATAAACTTAACAGAAAAAGTACGGGCAGTTAATTACCAGGATTTGTACTGTTATTTACAATCATCAACCCAGATATCACTTAAAACTAGTGCTGGGCAAAGATTTATCCAAAATAGAAGTTTTTGACGTGTGTGTGTGTGTGTGTGTGTGTGTGTATTGTATTATGTATATGTGATATACATACGTAGAAGCGTAACTATTGTAGCATGGATATTTAAATTAAAATGTATAATTTGTACATATTTTATAGCTAAATAGAAGTAAACATTTTCTCAAATATGCATGCTTGTGTAAATGTGTGTACTGTGTATATTTATTATGTGTATATATAAATCATTCATTTTTCTTTGCCTTAGTCCCTTTATCAGGGGTTGCCACAGCAGAATGAACTGCCAATTTATCCAGCCTATGTTTTACACAGCGGATGCCCTTTTAGCTGCAACCCAGTACTGGGAAACACCCATACACACTAATTCACACACGTAGACTAGGGCCAATTTTGTTTACCCAATTCACCTAAAGCGGATGTCTTTGGACTGTGGGGAAAACCCATGCCAACACGGGGAGAACATGCAAACTCCAAACAGAAATGCCAACTGACCCAGCCTGGACTCGATCCAGCGACCTTGCTGTGAGACACCGTGTCCCCCTATGTATAAATACTTTTATTTAGGATGATTTCGAATTTAATTACATTTTTTTTTTTACTTTTTAAACTTAAACTTTTTTTTCAATTTATTACTTATTTAGGTTTGTCTTTTAAAGACTTTTATCTAGCTTTTTCAAACTTTATAAAAAAATGTTGAATGAAATATCATCTTGAAATACTTTTTTCACCTTTTTTCACCATATCTTAACTTTGTTCAACAGAAGATTGAAATTTATAAATGGGTAGAACCACAGTCTGAGGATTTTTTTTTGTTAATGAACTAGCCCTTTAAAATGTGTTAATTTTAAACAAATGTCATTTAAAGCGTTACAAACACTATCATAAATGTACGAAACTTGATACAAAAATGTACAAAATTGTATATCATGTCTACTAGGGCTGGACGATTAATCAAAGTTATCGAAATCGACATTCAGAACCTATAATTAATCAATTTTTCCAGCATGATTTTTAATTTTTTAAAATTATTTTCTCTACCGTATGTGGAGTCACGTGACCCCGCTCTGTTTAAGGCTGAGGCTGATTTATACTTCTGTGGCCACTATGCAGGCACATTAGATCTCTGGTCAGGTAGGACGATGGACCCATTCTTGAGCTTTACTTTGCACTATACATTGACGATGATGGGAAGCTGTGCCAGAGATGCCTTAAGACGGCATATTTTCCATTACATCAAATTTTTTTCATGTAAATAATAATTTTATTTACATTTACATTTTACATTTACATTTAGTCATTTAGCAGACGCTTTTATCCAAAGCGACTTACAAATGAGGACAAGGAAGCAATTTACAAAACTATAAGAGCAGCAGTGAACAAGTGCTATAGACAAGTTTCAGGTTTACAGAAGATGCAAGAAATGCACTGTTTAAAATATAATTTACTGGATATGCAAGAGTTACTTTATTTACAAGAGAATACTGCTTGTCGTCTCCTTTTAATATGAAAAACATTGAAAATAGTTTTTGTTTCCAAAAGTTTATAAGAAAAAAGTGACTGTTGGTTTCAGGCAATGCTGGTTTAAATTTCAATTCAAGTTTGTTGATGTTCAATAAACAATCATAGATAGTAAAAAAATCTCTCTCATGTAATATGTAAGCATATTTACTGCACAAAACCTGTCAGTGAACAAAAATATAAAATAAACAAATAAAATAGTAGTTCATTAATTGTAATCGATGTTTAATATATCGAGATTTTGATTTTAGGCCAAATTGGCCCAGCAATAGGTCTACATCAAAAAAATTATTGGGTGCAGCATAGAGGTTGGCATTTTCTCAAAAAAAAAAAGCTAAAATATAGTGATTGGGGTTCAAAGGAGTACTGCTTTTGCCGTTTAATTCAACAGAAATAGCAACACTTATTAGTAAGCAAATTTGTAGTGGCACCAGTTTGACCTCCTTTCCAATTTAAGATTGCATTTTACTCTATCAAGGTAATATGCTACTGTTTTGGTTTCTCCACATTTTACTCCTTTAGCTTATTTACCTCCACTTAATATGTTGAAAGATTGTTGAAATCGATCAAGCTTCTAATGACTGTAAACTAGTTTAACCTTAATCCTCATTAACTGCCAGTGTGCGCCGTAGATGAGAGAGCAGCAGACACGTTAATGAAATGCCCATCTGTAACACTCAATGAGGGGAAGAGAATATCGAACGTCGTGTTCGAAGGTATCGCTACTTTTTAATAGAAGGGCTGCAATTAGTATTGCAATCAGTATTATTCCCCAGGCTTGAACATGAATTGGAATAGCTGGCTCAACTTTGAAAGCCTTTAACTTGGGTGAAACTTCACGAAGCCCTGATTCGTTTTCTCACATTTTGTTGTGATTTGCATACAAATGTATTTGTATGAATAATGGCCTGTTCTAAAAGCACACATAATTTCTCTGTTGCTATGAGCATCAGGTCATGAATCTTCATACAGGCATGCCATTGGGTCTCAGTTTCTGCAGGTGTTCGGATGACTCACATTGGCTTCAGCATATTGGCACAGTCAGTCTAATAAATGGCAGGTAATGATCCCCCCCTTTGCTCCTGGCGCTCTCGTGCTGTTGAGTCGCCGCAAACCACTCGTTTTGATGTTGGCACTAGCAGGTGTGCTTTCATGCCAGCCAGGATACCAGCTGACTGTTAGAATGAAGCCACCCCATTCATGCAGTTTTTGGCACAGGCAATTAATCAAGCAGAATCACGAAAAGGTTACAGGCTCTTTTTGTTAATAGAGGAATGTGTCAGATGCTGCTTTACAGCTATGATGATCTTAGCAGAAATCATTTTAAACTGAATTTGCAAAATTGCATACTTTCTATATGTTCTAGTCTGTAGTGTACTCAAAAAGTACAGAATACTTTTGCTGATTTTGACACCAGACAATTTATAGTATAAGGACATTTGCAAAAAGAGGATTCAGAAACAGCAGTGTGGGAAGGAACAATTAAAGTCCATGATAAATATAAATGTTTTTTTTTTGTTTTGTTTTGTTTGTTTTTTTTGGCTAACATGTGTTATTGTTTAGGCTATCAATTAATCTGTGAATTTGTTAAACCACTGAATTTAAGCTTTTTTTTTATTTATTTATTTATTTTTTTATGTTGGAGTAGTTCCAACTGAAACAGAATATTGAGTAGGGTGCAGGGCTTTCTACACTATTGGTTTAGACCATAATCTGTACAGAGTTGTGCTGAAAAATCTTAATACCTTTGCAAAATACCAAACGCTAAATTGAACTTTTCATAATTGGACTTTTTAATAATGACATTTTGTACTGAACTGAAGCAAAACTGAACTAAACTGAAGTGAATAATGCTAGCTTAAATGGTTTGAGTTCCCTTAACTTATTGGGAAGAAATCTAATTCTGACCATTACCTTCTTAGGAGTAGCGGTCCTTTTCCATTGATGTCAATTTTACTGCTTCATCCACAATATTCTGAACCATGCCGCTCTTGCTGTTAATTTCTGCAAGGGAATGAATTGCAAAAAGAAAGCTCTTCACCCTATTCAATATTTCGTTTCAGTTGGAAGTGCATCAAGTTTCTCATATAAAGTCAACGTGAGCCATAAGTTGCTGAGACTTAATATTTAGTTCTATTGATTAAACATACACGGTTGGATTAAACAAAATCTGTACCGAATTGAGCTGGAAATTGACAATACCTTTGCAAAACAGAATATGGGACTGAGCTGTATTAATATTTATTGAGCTGAACAATAAAACTATATATATTGCCTTTATGTAGAGCTGCTAATAATAGCTAAATTAAACCTTTTATAATTGAACTTTTCAATATAGACATTTTGGACTGAACTGAAGCAAAACTGAAACTGTGATTAATAATGTCAGTTTAAATGGTTTAAGTTCCCCATGTTGAGTTTACAGTAAAAGTAGTTTTGACTAAAGTACAGGTAATTGGCTTCCTCATAGTTTTGAATTCTCTGAAGTTTTTTGGTTTTACCGTGTTTCCCCAATAGTAATTAAAAATCACCAAATTGTCAGCCCAAAATTTGTTTTAAATGTTTAAACCTTTGAAGTGAATTAAAACTTGCCCTAAATCTATTCAACAAGACCCATTCTTGTCTTAAGACAGTTTTGAAAAACATATTTGATCCACTTCATATGCTGACTACTGAATTTTTTTGTTGATCAGTTGCCTGACATCACTCATAAAAAAATGTAATAAACAATGAGGAATCAATGTATATAGGGTTCACCTTAGCGAAAGGGGTATAATGCAGGCAGCTAAATATGCAATAATTTAAAAAATAGATTAATGTACATAAACCAGCATTATCAAGTGATGCAAACTATTTGACGTTTGTCAGATTTTAATGTTTTGAATTGAAAAAGCAATATTTTACATAACGTATTTGTTGCAAAATTGAGTTATCTCATAACATTACATTTCTGAAATTACACAAATAATGAAGAAAACACATGAGTCACGTTAATTATATGTAAAACATGCTTTTGGAACATTTTTATGTTTCCCAAATGAGTTTTTAACATGATGTTCAATTAGGTTTTTTTTCATCATGATTATTGTAATTCAGAGCTGAATGTGATGAGATGACCCTTAACCCCTTAAAGCCAAGTGCTGTTTTGGGGTTTCCATCTGTATTTTGCCTACCCAAATCCAAAAGCTTCCCAAATCCACATGCAGAGGTGTAAATGCAAAGTTGTGGTATCATTTTAAAGAAAACCATTTGTGTTTTCAAAAAACATAATTGAAAGTGATTAAAATAATTGTATATGTTGTCTGTGTTATAATAAACCCCTCCAAAAAAAAGAGGCTTTTTTTTTTTTTTTGGTAAACTCAATTTTGAAAGTGTACGTTTTTAGGTTTTTTCTGGTCTAGGTTGCTATAATTAATTTTGGTGATTCCTGCACATGTCAGTAATCATAGAAAAAAAGAAAAATGTCTATCATAATTTATGCAACAATTATTCTATTCCAACTTATGAGAGAACGGAACCACATAGGGGGGTATTTGGGCCAGTACGGACTTTTTAAAATTTAAAGAATGCAGAAGTAATTGAGTTTAATTATTTTAAATCCAAATAAAGGGAATTCTCAAACCAAACCACATACACACTATTGTGAATTGCATCTATTTACTGGGACAGTTTTATCATCTGAAAACAAAAATCATCAAGATTGGCCAATTATTATATGGCCTATTATACTGCAGTTTACTGTACACACTAACCAGAAAACACTTAAGCACACTATTTAAGAGAGCACTAATTCTCATTTTAAACAGACCCTGCAGCATACCAATCAATGTCTGTGTATCTTTCATTTGCCACGTTGGCCAGTTCACATTGAAAATTTATTAAAACCCCTTCAGGTTGTTTTACAATCAAGGGCTGTCTGTCTTAAATTGACCTTACGTGTCTGTATTTTTAAAGACTTCCTTCATATTTAGCACACTAGCCGCATCTGTTTAAAGGTCATTTGTAGTTGTTGTCTGTGAATGTAAAATCACCCAACAACTTTTTTTTTTTTTTATCTGGCCAGTTGCCTCTGCACATGGTCTGCTTTTGTTAAGCAGAGGTTTGATGTGTGATATCAGGCACTGGCACATTCCTGATTACAGGAAATTGATAACTCACCTAGAACAATGACTGCTGTGTAGGTAAAACAATGGTTTAATGTTATAGGAGCTATTGCTACCTTCTGCATGCATTTCCTGATATGATTCTAGCTAAATGCTGCTTTGTTGTGTGCACTTATATACTTGACAGCCATTTGGAAGTGGAAGAACTGGAAAAAGTGTTTTCTTATCTAGCTTTTGCAAATGCTAGAAGTAACTAAATTTAGAAAGGAATATCTGGTTACATTGTGCTGTAAAATATTACAATTTCATTTGTTTTTGGTTCAGGATCTTTATAATTGCGTTAATCGCTATTGCTACATGCTTAGAAACTCAAGGCTGTTTTGATCAATTTTTAAGGTTAGTTCAAAAACAATTGTTATATATAGCATCTTAAATTCTGTGACTTGTTTAAAATTGATAGTTTTACCCAAAAATGTAATTTTCCTGGCCTGTATGACAAAAAGTTCCTCAATTATGGATTATGGTCAGATTTTGGTTTTGGCATTATGAATGTCTAATAGATTTATTTTTAACTATTTATCTCTGACTCCCATATGATTTTATTAGTGATTAATTTACACACAACTATCTTGCATGATTCTGTTCTGTAGTGATTGATCTACTGTGTGAAATGGAATGATTGTCATGACATAAGTGTTTAAGAAAGCAGCAATGGTACAGTATATGTGTGAGTCCAGTGCAAGAACTTGACAAAGTACTGCAGTTTGTACACCAGCATATTGCTCTATTCTTCTTCATAACTTCACCAACAACAACATACATTCAGTGTTAATTGACACAGCAGCTCTTGTAATTTCTAGAAAAATTATATGACATACTCGTTTCAGACAGAAGCATACATAAAGCTTTGCATTAATAGACATATGGAGGATATATTCATAATATGAGCAACCTGAAATGAAAAAGATCGAAGCTTTAGCCTACAGGCGTAATGATGGGCAGTACGGATCATTTGGATATATTTAAATGTAAATATTGATTCTCAAACAAATTCACAAGCCTATGCAGATGGTGGCATCTTGAACAAGATGAAGCCATAACGAATCTACACTACCTAACAAAAGTCTTGTCGCCTATCCAAGTTTTACGAACAATAAATAATAACTTGACTTCTAGTTGATCATTTGGTATCAGAAGTGGCTTATATGAAAGAAAAAGGCCTCTAGATTACGCTTATTTTACCAAAATAAAATATGATCATGCCTTGATTTTCAATTAATTAGGACAGGAAGGTCTGACTTTACCGCATCCATACATCTCTGCAATGACTCAAGTAACTTATTAATAAAGTCAGCAGGACACATCAGTTCATCAAGATTGTTTGGATTCATCTTCAGTACCTCCATCTTACCCCAGACATGCTCAAATATGTTAATGTCAGGTGGGAACTGGGCTGGCCAATTCTGGAGCACCTTGACCTTCTTTGCTTTAAGGAACTTTGATGTCGATGCTGCAGTATGAGAAGGATATCCGCTATCCTGCTGAAGAATTTGCCTTGCCTTGTTTTTAATGTAAGGGGCAGCACAAATGTCTTTATCTTAGGCTGTTGATGTTGCCATCCACTCTGCAGATCACTTGCACACCTCCATACTGAATTTAACTCCAAACCATGATTTTTTCCTTTACCAAACTTGACTGATAGCTGTGAGAATCTTGGGTCGTTCTGGTTCCAACAGGTCTTCTGCTGTATTTGTGGTGATTGGGAAGCAGTTCAACAGATGATTCATCAGAAAAATCCTGAAGTCAAGCTATTGTTTGTTGCTCTTACAACTGTGATCAACGACAAGACTTTTGTCAGGTAGTGTAATTAATAAATTATAAGAGACAGTAAAGATGAATTGTTTATCTGGTTCTCCAGACTATGCCATTTAAGCTCGTCTCACCTTCTGTTATCTTTCGAGTCTTCAGGTAGTTCTTTTGCCTTGTCACAAGTCGCATCACCATAAACTAAAGTTATGTGGGCTGTGCCAGTTCAATAACAGATATATCGATCACAAGTTCTTGCATTCGAGTTGTTTGTTCAGCACTAAACAGCACCATTGATTGACAGTTGATGGTGATCCGTCCACACAAACATATCCATTATTCTCTTGTCTAGGTTTTGGGAAAGGATGTTGCCAGCCTTTCTGGATACCTGCTGTCTTGCAAGTCCTACATGAACACATTCACCATTTTTCATGTTAATCACCAGTGTTACTCTACTACAATGCCTGTTGGACAACATTGGGATTTGCAAGATTACTTGTCAATCAAACTGTTGCAAACGATGAATCGCGGTTAAAGCTAAAATGTGCAGAGTAGTGGTCCTCCAGGAACTTGAAGTTTGACACCTGTGCGCACACCTTCAGGAAGGTGCATTGAATAATAAATGTTCAAGTGTTAAATATTTCTTTACAAAGTTCCCTGGAATGCATAAAACTTTTTTATTTGTTTGAGGACCCATGTGAAGCGGGATCACTTTGGCTACATAGTCATGTACATGGAAAATCTTTAAAACTCCCAAGTAAAAGTTTTTTAGTACATAATTTTTGTAAGATTTACAATGCAAACCAGTTAAGTACTCAAGATCACCTTTCGTTTTTCTTTATCTGTCTTTGTCACATTCCATCCTGTTATCGATCCCCTTTTACCCTTCCTTTTACTTGTTTAGAGAGTAATCTGAATGTCTCTTCCTGTCCCTCTCAGTCTTTCTCTCAGTGAAATCCACACTCTCAGACCTTGGATTGCACCGGATCGATGTGAAGGCAGGGAGCTGACACGGTGGAAAGCAATATTCATAAATAATGTACACAGAACACAGCATGCTCTTTCACCTATTTTCCTCAGTCCTTCTGCAAATAAACTATTAGCCATCACATCTGTAAGCGGTTGGTCAAGAACTCTGTATCAAAGTTGCAATGAAACTAATTTAGTGACCAGTGCTTTCTTTTATATTGTTGTGTAATGTCCGCTCAATGGTTATCTTGGTTTTTTACGTAATGGTTAGTTGGTTTTTATCTATTTGTCTGCATTTTAGTCTAGTCAGTGATGCAGTCACTGTTAGCATAATCATGTCAGTATCATCTTTGTCTTTGAGTTCAGACTGCACGATTTTTAAAGTCGTCACAAGATGTTTTCACACTTCATGACTATCTGGGGTAGCATTCTGTAGTTGCTGTGTTTACACTGCAAGATGGGTCAGCGACAGGGGATTTTACACTGCATGACTTTACGATAGGAAGAATAGCAGACAACTTTTGTCTCGGTTTGCAAACTACGTCTCGCAACCAAACGCATGTGAGAAGTGACATGGAAACAGCGCAAGGTCACGTAGTATATATTTTATTATTAACTACATAATGGGATAGAAGCCTTTAGTGGGGTAGAAATGTACTTATTTTACTCACCTGGGTTTTGAATGTAGTAAGCAATTTCTCTCAAACTTTTTCTCTTTTTCGACCCGGTTGTGGTATTGCTCAGATGATATGTCAAACAGACACTGGTCCTCCTGCCAAATTTCCTCTAGTTTTTCCTCCATTTTTTGTGTCCAAATAGACTGAAAAGAAGCCGTTTTGACTTCTCCCTCAACCTCCTGTTGATCTCCAGATACTAGAGCTGCACGATTAATTGAAAAAAGATTGCGATCTCGATTCGACTCCCTAGACGATCTTAATCCAGCATTTCTATGATTCTGCCAATCATATTTTCAAGTTCAGGAGAGATGCAAAGGCGGCTGCATAAGTTTTCAGATTGTTTTACATATGCTGCTTAGCGACATTGACACCTCTAAATGGTGTTGAAAGAGTCACATACTGTATTAATAAGTTATAATTCACCCAAAAATTTCATTTCTGTCTTCAAGTAATGATGTATTTGCGTCCGCGAAAACACGCGTGACGTGAGCTGCTGACTGTGAGCTGTTACCACAGAGAGGGCGGGCGAGCACGCACCCTACTTAATGATAGATGCGCGCACATCTACTTTAGTGAACAGAACCTGCTTAGGCTGTGAATAACAGGTAATAAAGTTGTAAATAACATTCAATTTGTGGTACAGTGTCATCGTTTGGGAGCCACGCGGGAAGTATTAACCGCCCTTAGCAGTAAAAATTAAAAACCGAAAGCGCCAACATTTAAATAATCATATCGCATTTTAGAGTTAAATGTTTAACATGTTTTTTTCTTTCATAGCGAACAGTGTTGTGCATGAGAATAAATGTTTAACAGTGTCAGTATAACTACTCTAGCCTATATAATGCAAGAGGTAGTCTGATAATGACAAATGTCTGATTTTACCAGTAGAAAAAAATGGTCTAATAATGTTGTCAATGACAGACTGCAAGCATGTCTCAAACATAAAAATTCAACATCAGACCAACTGTAGACCTACACATATTATTGTTGCTTTACCATATGTTTGAGAAATAACAATAATATTAGCCTACTGATATTAACCTTTATTTTACATCTACAGAATAATGAGAAAATCACGATCTTAATTTTAAGCAAAAAAATTGCGATTCTCATTTTAGCCAGAATCGTGCAGCTCTACCAGATACCCATACTAATCTATTAAACTACTCTCTCATTGACTGTAGGTGATTGCTGATGTAAATTTCAGTCAGAACACATTTCACACGGTGTAATTTTTGACAGTCATTTTTTTTTTGTTGACAAAATGAACACTGCATTGTACTTGCTTTGTGAATGCAACCATTTCTTTTGCTCTCTTTCTTAAATACCTGGGTATATTAAAGCAATGTTTCTGTTAAATGCAAATGCACTGTTTTGTTCAACATCTGTGGCATGCAGCAGCTTGGCATGGAAAATAATATTGTCTTGTCTCTTAGTTTGTAGAACAAAAAAGTTAAAGGGACAGTACTTTGAACAATGCACAAGAAATGTTAAACCTTGACAGCATGAGAAGAGACTTTGTGCAAGAATGCAACCAATTTTTCAACTCTTGCCCTTACCTATATAATGGGGATGAACCCAGTAACTTGCATAAAATACCCGTACATTCAGTGGTAGTAGAATGGGTCATAAATGTCCGTTAAGTATGATTAATGTTGAGCAAATTCACCATTAGAAATTGCGACGGTAATATATCTATCTTTTGGAAACCACTTAAGGCACAATTTAGAGATCTTAGCAGCTCAAATAACACATTTTTGTATGGGAGAATTAATGTAAATGCATTAACAAAAATTTGCACTGCACATTTCGGCTTTTAAACTGTACGGAATTACTTTCCCTATTGACTTTTATTTATAACTATCTGTTTATAACTAATCATTTTCTGTGGAAATGTTAGAGATGCTTCTGTTACAGCTTAACATGTATTGAACACTTAGCATACATTTAAATGTGGCTTTCCATTTAAAATGCAGCAACTGTGTTGTCATAGGGGAGATTGAAGCTTTCGGCAGCTGTCTTGAGATTATTGCATTGTCATATAAAAAATTGTACAGTATGCTGCGCATCCTTGATATCATTATGCCAGCCAGATGAAGCCCCACTGTTGAGACTTTCTTTCTTTTTTGTTTTGTCTCTGGTTGTGACACGGTTGGGAGAATGAATGAGTTTCTGTCTGTGTTGCTGGGCTTTGTTGATTTGGTCCATTTACTCTGGCAACAGGGCTAAAGATTCCACTGAGAATACAGCAAGTGTAATGAATCACAATGTCAAGACTTCTTATATTGAAGGCCCAGGTTTGTCAGTGAGGAGTTTTACCTCAGAACCCCATTTTATCAGGGTAAGCAGTTGTAACAGGTGTTTGAAAGTGGGAAGCTGGTGCTAAGAAAGAGAATCCCTCTTCATGCGCATTCATAAGTCATGTGCAATAAAGTGACAACTAATTCTCCCCAAACCATTAGCGCCGAGCTGTCAGTCGCTAAAATGATCACATCTGATGTGAAATGTACTGTGGAAGTTGTTTGCACCTTGAGGCGATAACTGCAGTTCATTTCCAGGCTGGTGGAGCCATGAACTTCCATGCATGTCCTCTGCACGCTTGGCTGATTGCACCTGACTTCCTGAATACTGAGCAGAAAAACAGTCTCTTGTGGTGACTTTCTTGTCGTGGAAGCAGCTGGTGTACACTAAAGAATTGAATCAAGATTCAACACATTTTCCTACCATACCAGTACAGACTTGTCTAAGGTGGCAGTCAGAGTTCATGACTGTGTTGGGTCACTTTGCAAAATGAAGTTGCTTTGTTTGCTCTAACGGACTCGTACTATTTCAATCTTTAGACCTTTTAATCCTACCATGTGTACTTATAAGGCACCCTTTCTGATATTGATTTTAATGAAATGAGATTCGTCCTGATTATTCTCATCTATTTATAGTTTTTTGGCTGGGTGCCTAGAGCGTCATATTTAGTCTGCCTCTGAGACACTGCTGCACCTTGCAAAACCCCCAACCCCCCTCCATTCCATCAGCCTATGGTGTGATGCTTTTGGTGGAATCTCTTTATCATCCATCATGTTATTCGCTGATGAGTCAAACTATTTGCATATCTCCCACAAGGCCCAAGGGAGACCAATCTGCCCGCTAATCAGGTTGGAAGTGGGAGATTAGGTGAGGGAGCTCAACACTTTGAGAGATAAGATTGGGATGGAGAAGGACTGTCATGATGCGTTTGTGCTAAAGATGGTTTGCTCAGGTTGAATTGCGTCTGAATTGCCTTAAATTAGTTTTGCCTACACCCTGTCAGCTCTTTTATCTACGTTGTTCCATTCCCAGTTTTCAAAAGTGCATAAGTAATATTGCTTCCAGAGACAAATATTGATAGAGTTCTCTTTTCTTGACCTTTTGATGGAATTGTATTTGAAATTATGTAGTAACTTCTAAATAGTTAGCATTTATTTGTGAAATAGACGTGCTCTTTTATAATGGCCTGTTTCCACTGAGTAGTACAGTATGATTCGGTACACATTTAGGGCCGTTACCACTGTCAAAAGTTACCAAAAAGCAAACCGTATCATACCACTTTTTGGGTACCCTTTCGAAAGGGTACCTAGCACAACAAAAGGGTACCAAAAGGCAGAGCAAGACACGCAGCTGAACGCTATTGGTTTACAAAGATACGTCACTACCTCGTGAACAAGCCAGAAGAATGAAAACAAAGCGCCATTTTTAAATACACATTTTAAAGACATTGCCGAGACATGCACCATAATAATATATACATATAATTACAAATCATGATTGACCAAACGTTAAACACACTTTGTTGTCTTGATGAAAAGAAAGAATGCCAAGAGAAAGAGCAGAATCTACCCTGTGCCCCATCGTTGTTTACAAGGCCGTCTAAAGCGTGAGCGGTTTCACTTTTCCCAGAGAGCTTGTGTGCGTGTCTGTATTTGAAATAATGAACTTCTTGAGCTGATGATAATGTGAGCTTGATTATTGAAGTGCTTCTGACATCCGATCCTTTCAGAAATGGACAAATGTGAGAGAGAAGTGTGAAAAAAGAAGCAGAAAAAACAAAGGAGCAAATGATTCTTTCAGCAACCTAAAAGATGAACAAACTGCCATGTTTAACTATTATCATCACATTTTGGACTATTATGAACTCAGAATGACGGAATTACTTTCTAACAGAGGTTACATGTGCTGGTGAAGATTAAAGATACAGAGGAGATGTTGCGTGTTGTTAAGTAAGGACTTAATGTATCCTGTGTGTAGTTTTTCTGTAATTGGTAACATAACGGAGACTGTAAGGGGCTGTATGTGTTCATATTTATTTATTTATTTATTTATTTATTTAATATAATTGCAGATATTACCATAGACCTGTACTGTACCACTCAGTGGAAACTGGCCATAAAAGCCCTTTCTCGCATGCAGTAATCATGTAAAAATAGTGCACTTTTACTGGCTCAGTCAGTGTGGTCAGATTATCCAAATGTATCTCATGGTAGTTCAGTTTTAGTGGCTAATTCATATGAATCTGTACGATCTTATTCGTGCAATTTAGTATGATTTGCTCATCCCCAAATGACATTTTGGGTTAAGGGGTGAGGTTTGGTCCTATGCCTCCTTTTAAAAATTGTACATTGTCGTATGACTGAACTTGTATGAATTCATACGAATTACCGACTAAAATGACAATGTAAAAGTTATGTTTTCCTCGTGACATCAGGCTGGATAATCAAATATATTAAAGTGTGGTTGTAAATATAATGAAGAAAACCTTCAGTGAGCTATTATAAACGTACATTATAGCCAAAAAAATACTGAATGTGAAGTTATTAATGCATGTTATTGCACAACATTTTTGCTTGTTTTAATGAAGGCCTTTCAGATCTCCTGAAGTAGCTTTTTCATGTTCATTCCAGTTTTTGTATTAAAATAAGTTTTGGCTGTCCACTTAAATGAGTCATGAAAGAAGTTATGCAATCTGTTATTGCTTCCAGTGCAGTCATCACACTGAAAATGAAGTTGAGGCCATTGCATTAAATATAACATTTAACATGTAGTGTAACTGATGGTATGCTGCACGTTTTATTAAATGAAATGGGTAATATCTAGTCTGCTCGTGTTACTGTGCACAGTACGTTCTAGATACTTCAGACATGTAGTCTGCTATTCTGGACACACACACACTATAACGGTGTTAAACTACAAATCCAGATGCTAGTTAACTGTAACTGCAGGCAGTCCTGCTGCTGAGATGAGTGTGAGGAGGAGAGATGGAGGGAGGGGCTTCTGGAACTGCTGTTCATCGAGATGCTCGGAAGAGCGGACTGTGTCAGAACGAGGGAGGGGGTGGGAGAGAGAAGGAAGAGATGCAGCTTCATCACAAGCAGCTGAGGGAAGTACAGGGAGGGTGAGCTTGGCCTGTTTGAGTGCGATACTCTGACTACCTGTGCCGAAGCAATCTGAAGATCATCACCCACCTGCGGGAACAACCGATGGTCATCAGCCTCTGCAGTGCATGTATGGACAAGCTTTCAGCACTTCCAGGAGCCCCACAGGTATTTCCCCCACCATCAACATCTCATGATTGATGGGAAGAAGACTTGATCTCATCAACTGTGTCCTTGGGTGAACTCTTAAGACTGTTCTCTTTTTGACTGTACGGATGCCCCAGGAACTCTCTGAGGAACTGAGAAGAAAAGCTGCAATTCTGTGACATGCTTTATTCTTGCAAACTTTACTTTCCATGGCAGTTTTCTGGAACTGCAGAACGCTCTTTTTGACTCTACTACTCATGACTCAATCTCTGCCCCCCGTCTGTCACTTAAGCTGACAGCAAGCTCCTTCCAAGTGGGGACCACTGATTGCTGAGAACCTCTGTTTCATCAGGGCAGTCATCAGTCTTTTCCTCATTCAACCGTTTTTGATTTCTAATGAGCAGGTCAATGTGTGGCTGTGGCTGCAGCTTCATCTCATCGTTGATGAAGAGGCTGGGCCGTTCTGCTTGTTGCTCAGACCTGCTATCATGTAGCCACACTTCTGAACACCTGCAGCGCCTAGCTAATGGCTGTCCATCTCAGCAGAAGGTAACCTCCAACTAAAACCCAAACTTGTACTTCTATTGCAGAAATATTTGAGATTTGCTGCAAGAACCATTGGTTTGTATACATTACTTTTCTATGTAGATTTAATCAGCTATTAACTTGAAGTAACTTTTGAAGTAGCAGAGTTATGGACGGACATCATATTCGATAGATGGAATTGCCTGTTGAGGTGAATTGTTTTGTACTTGGGTGTGAATAGTTGGACTGCTGAAATGGAAATTGTTCTCAAATGGTTAAAAGATTGATAGGTGACCTTGTGTTTTCAGATCTTAGACCTTCAATTCCAATAAATTAACCAAACATACATCTGTCATTTTTAGAAACATTTTCATCAATCAACCCTGACTAAGTTCAAGAAGGTCAAACACAGTGGACAATCTTAGGCAAGCTTAGAGTTTGAGCATACTTCTCTTGGATGATGCTGTAAAAAGAGATTTGATAGGACAACACATTCCAACACGAATAAAACGAGTGATTGATCCATATTTAATATTTCTGTACAAAGAGTTCATATTTTTGATCTTCTGTTGGTCTCAAGCATTCAGGTCAGAGTTCACCAAGCTTAAACTTTAGAATGCAGCGAGATGCGAAACTTGCATGAGTATGAATGGAAGTCTATGGGGTAAAAAAAGTGAGGTGTGACCACGGCTTTAAAGTTTTAGCCATAGTCATCAATTCTGTTTTTGGGATTTGCAACATGTTGTGTCATGTCTTTCTAATTAGCTGTATGTTCAGAGTGATTACATTGTATAGTGCAAACACTGAGAAAGGAGCTGTTAGCGGTCTCTTGATGAAGATTTCAGTCTGTCTGGATAAGCACAGCCGGACTGACCTTGCAGTAGTGTCTCCATTGTTATTTGGCCATTAGAGGGACCGGAGAGACCATGCAAGCACACTGCAGTAATTGATTTTGTAATGGAACCAGGTGATTTAATGGCTGTCTTGCTACCTTGACAACCATAGAGCTGTCTTAGAACTGACATGCATTCTTAATGGACATCTGCTAAAAGCTGTCTGCAGCTGATTTGAAATCCTATGCTTTCAAAGGCAGTTTTGAACCGAACAAATTGCTCACAGGTTTGAAGAATGGCATATGAGGTCACTGACCCTCAAATGTGGCCTGTAGTCAGTATTGCCTGTTCTGATTCTTGAGCAGTGACCAGGCTTGAAAAAAACATGGCTATGCAAAAGCTTTGGCTTTGGGCTGCTCACTTTGCACAAGATTGATCTGATTCATCTTGGAAAAATATTTATACCCCAGCAAATGAGATAAAATGCTGCAAAGGGAAAAAGCTTTTTCCCCCTCCACTTATATAACCCACAGTTTTGAGAATGGAAAATTGAGTATATTGCAAGACTAAATTATTTTAGATGTATATTGGTCTCCTTAACAATACCCACAGCACCCATCAGTTAATTTTTCAGCAGACAAATTTTGTATTCAGTCTTTAAGACATGATCCAGTATGCTCTTCTAAAAATACAAGCATTTTGCAAGTGTAGTTTGCTAGATCCATTTATTCATTGGTACCATATAGCACTTTTACTGAGCTTTTCTTCCTTGAAATCACAAAAAAGGCAGACAAAAAGAATTGCTCAATGCTACGGTGATTGGAAAGGCAGAAAGGATGATTCACTTTCATGCTATTTATCTTCCTAGTGACTTTCTGATTGCCATGTAGCCAGGTAGTGGTTTTCGCTCTCTAAATGAGACCATTCTCCCTCATCCTGGGTAAGCCTTGTCTTAAAGGGTTGGGTTACCTCTTTTCAAACTGGACCAAATCTTTTCATGGCTCTGGTATTGATTGATACCTTCCTCGATGAAACGTAGACTCAAGGGCACAAAGGAGACATTAGTCTTGTATTTATAGAATTGTCAGCCTGACTGCGTTCTAGACTCTGCTGTTGCTCCCTGTGACTGCTTGGAAAGTATAATTACATAGATTAGCATCCTCTTTAATATCACACATTAACACAGGACGTCATGATAAAATTAATTGCCTAGCTGGCAGGAAGTTTCATTCAGACTCTGAGCCTTGTGAATTGTCATTATGACACTGTAGTGCTTATAAGCTAATTTGATGGCTAAATTGAGTACGCTTTTATTGTCGCTTTTGTCATTCAGAATTGACTGGGGTCATTTGACTTGGGCTTGCTAAACGTTTTGTTTTGAAAAATGAGACTAATTAGTCTTTTATAAATAAAATAAATTAGTAATTTATAAAAAAAAAAAAAAAAAAAAGCTGTTTTGTTGTCTTGCTCATTTAAACCCTAAAACTTTTTGGATTTAGTTCACGCAAAAGTCAAATTCTGCGTTTTACAGGCGCATTTGATAATCCTTCAAAGATGTAATTTGCAGTTTTTTTTCCCCTATGTACTTAAAACAAATCAAATTTGGTAATATATTAGATATATAAAATGTCAAGCAAGCTCCTTTGAACCTATTTACAATTTGTTTCCAGTGTTAATTTTAATTTAGTTTTTTCACATTCAATTTTAGTTTAGTCATATTTTAGTCTTTTGAATCATTTTCGTTTTAGTTGACTAAATTACATAAGATTTTAGTCTACTAAATCTACTCAAGATTTTTGTTTTGGTCGATTAAATTTAATAAGATTTTAGTCTACTTGGATGTCTTTTTGTCTTGACATCAAACGTGAATCCTCTTTTTCTCTCAGCTGTTGCCACTTAATTATAGTTTATTTAGACTGACACCCCTGTGGATGTAATCGCATCCCGCGTCTACAGTGGACCAGTTACTACACACACCAAGATTAATTCTGATTGGATATTTTTCAAAAAAGTCCCTCAATCACATTCTTGTGTCGTTTTTATTAGTCAACGAAAATGTCATATTTATCACTTAATTTTTATTTAGTTTTCGTCTGTAGAAACTTGTTCGTCATAAATATTATGACACATTTTTCATCAACGAAATTAACACTGCATAACACTAATCAAATATAGTAATATTTGGTAATATATTGGACACATAAATTTTGTGCAAGCTCTTTTGAACCTATTTATAATGTTACTTGATGTTCTTTATGTATATGCGCTGATCAATGCGACCTAATCAAAGACTATAGAATACACAAGACATGTCACTTGTATCTTTTTAAATAGGGAAAATGTAGCACTCAATATGGTGAATAAAGCCCTAACTACTAGTACAGGACCTAATCATCGATCGCTATATGGCAAATACCGGTGCTTTCACACTTTGTTCAATTGCCTGGACTAGGGGTGGGCGATATGACCTAAAATTAATATCACGGTATTTTCCATCTTTTTAACGGTGACGGTATAATATCATGGTATTACTTTCAATAGCAAAATAATATGACCACCAGCGCAATTACGCTCTTTGTTATGAGCTGTAGTTTCAGTGTAAACTTAGTAAAGGTGAGTTTCTTTGGCGATGATGTGTACAGTGTTAGATTTTATATTTAGCGGACATTTGCGCTGAACACGCGGTGAATGCAACGCATCGAGATTCGGGCACCTTCTCCGAAAACACTCGATTGATCTCAGCTGGCGGATCAACATTTACCTCATGTCATGATCGCTGTCATCTGCGCCATTATTATTATTATAACTTTAGGTGAGGTTTGCAAACCTGTGCACTTTTCACTCTTCAGCCGGTTGCATTTCCTGCAGTAACAAAAGCTCCCTGTTATCTGACAGCGGGAAGCGTTGAGTGACTGACAGCTAATATGAACCAATACTGCAGCAGGGTAGAGCGATTCAGCAAGTTTTTAGAGAAAATCAAATCAGATTGCACTACAACCATTATATTCAGACACACAAATGCTCCCAAATATATTATGAGGGCGCATAGATTAAATTTCGGGCGCTCATGCGACCAAAATGGTTGCAATTTCGAGCCCTGTAGTATAAGGACATGTATTCAGACCACAACTGAATGTTTAAAGAAAATTGAATGCCTTATTATTTAGAATTAGCTATTATTGATGTAAATGCAGCTGTTCAAGGCGCATAATTGATTTATTACGGTATTGATGGTATTAGAAAATCCATGTCGTGGCGCAATGTCACACCGGTGATGACTATGACACCGGTGTACCGCCCACCCCTAGCCTGGACCAAACCCAAGTTCGATTGTCCCCGTGCCACCTTCTCGGCTGACACACACACACACACACACGAATGAATGTTATAAAAACGATAGTTTGTCGTACTGTTGGCGGTTCAATTCTGTTATTTGGTACAATTGCATTCATACCAGAGGTGAACCGGACCAGAGTTCGCGCAAATCGTACTCCAGACCACCTCTTTCAGGCGGACTTGGGTACGGTTCACGGGTGCGCACCCGAGTTCAGAAGCAGACATGAGTTTCTGCAGATTTTGTGTGATTTGGATGTTTAGAAATGAAACACAGCTGTTGTTTAATTTTATTAATGGTAAGCTTGACAAGCAGTTTTGAAGAATTTAAAGTTTTCCCATTCACCCCTGAGCATACTGCCTGAGAGGTGTTTAAAAGATGGCTGCAGAGTAAAATGACTTTCCTTAAAGGGACTTTGACCTAATCAAATGGTCATATAAAGCTCTCTTCAGAAGTCTTGGATTATTCCACTCAATGCTTATGAATTATTTTTTAGAATGTTTTAATGCAAGGATTGAGGAATCATCTTTCAGTGGAGAGATGCCAATGTCTTAAGTTTCATGAGAAATATTTAAATGTTTCTTTTTGGTCTTCTAATAATTTATGCCTTTTACTACTTTAATCATCCGCCTTCTGGAAAACAATCAATATCTTGACTCAAATTTTTGATCACATAAGTTACATGCTCTTTGATTGAATGAAAAGTGCAGAATGAGTCATCAATATTTTTGCCCCTTTACCCAAAGAGGTGTGTGTATTTGAAGTGTCTTCTAAAAGTGAATTTTAATGAACTTTTTAAACGACACCCACATTTATATGGCTTGATTGCAAAGATGGGCTGAAAGCCACAAATCTCCAGTTTAGATTTCATGGGTTCATTAATGGCTTTGATGCTTATAGTCTGTTGCTCCTTTTTGCAACCACATATGATTCCCTCTGGTTCATTTTCTCTATCTACGTCTCATTTATTTCCTCTGATTTCAGTGAATACCAAGTCGAATAGTTCTATGAAAATCTTTGTAGCTATAGAGTTGATCTGCTGCCAAACAGATTTCTGTCTGCTTGGCTGTCTGCCTGTTCTGTTGGAGAGGTACTCTGGACTATCAATGGTACTAAGGCTTGTGTTTCAATCCTAGCAGAGCGGGCATAGAGTGGCCTTTTGCAGTACTTCAGCCGCACATCTGTGTCTTTTGTTTGGGGATGTCAGAGCTTGGTGCTACAGTCTGCCAAAGCCATACAGATGCATCCACAACAGCACATGGTTGCTGGCTGGGAACATATTGTCTGAGTACTTGAATGCAAAGAAGGTCTGGCTCTGGACTCTTTGGCTAAGTGACTCTGGTGTAAGCTGTTAGTCAATAGCACTTCAATTTTTTTCCCCTTTTGCCAGTGCAGAAATGTTGAAAGCATTACTTGAGTCAGGTAATGATCTATGCATAGGTAAGTCCAGAACCTCTAAAGTGCATTCTGGAGGGTTTTAAATGAATACTGGCAAAAATAGAGAATTTGATTTAGGGCTGGGCCGATTAACGATATTATATCGCAAAACGTGATAATTTGTCAATAACTATGATAAGCTCGTGAGATTTTTTTACTCTATATTGATCTTCGAGCCAATCACACAGCAGAAATGTGCAACAATGGGAATCGTAAAATGTGTTGATGGTATAGAAGTACTGAATTTTCAGCCAGCGAAAATTTATTGGCCAAAAATGTTATGCCATTTAATAGACCCTCTAATTTTTCTGGCTTCAGTATGGAAAATTATCGCGATTGCATTTTTTCCATATTGCCCAGCCTTAATTTGGTTTTATTTTAGTTAATATTAGTTTGATTATAGTCAGCCAAGATATAGCAGATTAGTCTTTTTCTTTAGTAAACGAATAAAGAAGGCGTATCTTAAACTGTCCATGGTGATTCATAAAATGCAGATAAACTGAAATCGTTACTAAGGTTGTTTAAAGTCATTTCAAGGATAAGAAAATTGAGTTGTGGCATCTGACAAAATGTTGAGGTCTTAAAGCTACTCAGTCAAAACAATCATTTGATTTTTATCCATTTGTATTTTTTCATAGATTGTTTTGCTCGTTCTTTCAGTGCTCTGGTTACACCAACAGTACATTTGCCTAAACGAAGTAAATGATTAAGCTCTGGAAGAATAAACAGATGTTTTTTCTCATTGTGGTTTGTTTAAAAAACATTTAAAACAGTCGTTATAGATGATTTTATTATAAACATGTAAAACATTTTTACTATATTAGTTATGTTTTTAATATTATTAAGTATAACTTTTCTTTTTAAAACCTTATACAGCTCTCTGTAATACTTGATTCTTATTCCAAGATATGTTATTCCCAGAAAACACCCAATCTAAGAACACAGGCTCATCAATGAAGTATCTTGACCTTTAGTGGATGGTCATATTTAAATATGCTTATGTCAGGTCAATGTTCTTGACTGTTTGGTGCCTTTATGTTGTTTTTGTCTTTCCAATCACTGGTACCTTGCGTACCTTGACTTGATTTAAAATCCCAAAAAGTACATTAATCTTTAGTGAAAAAACTTCTAAAGGGGCCTGCACAATATATGAACATCGATATTTCAATGTGTGTGTCTGCAATAGTCACATCGCAAGACATGCAATGTTGAATTGGATTATAGATGGCCAGAAACCACAGGTCAAAACACCCTAGATTTGTGAAGACACTGCAGAATTGAACCGTAATAGAGTGAAAGTTTATTGTCTGCATGTGTTTTTGGTTTTATTTTTAGTTTAAAGCATTTTAGTAGTGCGTAAAGAAGTTTCATAAAGATTAATTTTATTAAATTATTTATGGCGAAGACTAAACAGTGCTATTTTACGTTTGATTATTCTGTTTCTGTACCTGAAAACTGTTGCTCTCTCCAGAACACCATAAAGCACGGTTAGTTTCAATTTAATATTTGTTTATTTATGACTAGTTTATGTAAATTAATAAATTTACATAAAATATTTTTACGTATTACTCCCCTACAAAATTATTCTGAGTAATGACTTTGCAAATAGAGGTATTCAAGTGAAATTATATCGCAATATACAGTTTATTGCAGAGAAAAAAAAATCACAATGCAAAACTTTTCCGATATTCAGTCCTACACAGAAGTCACCTAGATTTTGTAAAGTTGAACTACCTTTTTTTTTAATTTAGTTTTTTCTTCGTGTTAACTTCCTTTTATTTTGCTTTTGTTTTGGAAGTATTTTCATCTGTTAAGTTATTGAAGTCCTTTGTTATTAACGTTGTAAAAACACATGTACTATTTATTCCCTTGGTGAGGAGGTTCCTCTTGTTTTTATGATGCAGGCCAGCTGGTTAGAAGTTGTATGGGTTTGTGAATTGTGCATTGCATTAGAGAGTGCATGTCTTGGCTGAATGGTAAATTGATTTGGTGATAAACCCAACACTAAGAGACAGGAGCACTTCAGGGACTGCTTCAAATCTCTCAAGTTTTTATCTGCAACTTATTGCACATTACCAATGGAGTTTTGGAAGGAGGCAGGAAGGAGGTTGTGTCTTTTCCAAAAATCCTGGCTGTAGAAAATGATTGACAATATAAAAATAAAAACAGATTAATAATATCAGATAGCAAATCTTTTTGCTCCCTTAAGCTTTTAGAGTTCAAAATGTTTGTGAATTTGTAAAAAAAAAAAAAAATAAATAAAATAAAATAAATAAATAAATTTATTTATTTATTTATTTATTTATTTATTCATTCATTTATTCTAAATACAAACTGACTTGCATTGCATTGAAGGTAGACATTTTATGAAGTTATAGTTAGTTCTTTATTTGGGTATTGAACTCCCTAGCTTGGCATTGCCAATGCCGTGCAAGGTTATAATAGTTTTGGATCTTTCATTAGTTTTTATTTTGTTTTGACTTTTTGTTTTCAAATTCAATTATTTTTTTTTGAGGGAAATTGACATTTTTATTAGTTTGATATGTTGAAATTGCTTGCTTTTAGTTTAGTTTTTATTAGTTTAAGTATTAGTTTTTTTATGGATATTTGTTTGGCGAAAGATTCAAAATCATCAGAATATTGTATAATAACCCACCCACAGATACATTTTTGAAACGTGTATTCAGAGGACACATGACCACTATCATCTACCCATCCTCAAATTCAAATACAACAGCCCACAAGATAGCTGCCCTAAGTAAATTGTGTGCAATGAAGTTCATATCTTTAATGCTAACCGGATCTTTTGTGACAATCTTCCAATGTTAGGACTCAACATAAAAAAAATATATAGTCAGCAGTCATAATTTCAGTCTGTTAAAACATCACCATGATCTGAAAAGTTTCTTACGGTTATGTTTTGCAACCCAACTGAAGCATGATTCACTTATTTAAATTCATTTAAATTCCATTACGATTTTCTGTTATGAAGTAAACTTGCATTTCACCAGATCCTCTCATTAAGCCCTTGGTTTACCCGCGCTGAAGTTGTTCAAGTTTAGTTCAGTCACAGCAGACTGTCTTGCACTGTTTTTGTTTGAATCACACATGCGCAGTATTATTGGTTCACCACTTCTCAAATCTGATCGCAGTGTACTGTATTAATAACTGAATAACTCTGTATAAATTGGTTTAATTCGAGTCAGAGTGGGTATCAGGCATGTTAAAAAGTAGTTTGTGCATAAGTGTGCTTACTGGAGAAACAAATGGTTTCAAGGTTGGTGAACCCCAACCAGTTCACTTAGTAGATCCGGTTAAAAAAAAACAGTTTGTTTGCGATCACTAAAACAGAAGTAAAAGAAGGTCAATCACCTGGCAGCTCGAAGCAAAAATTTACATTTAGTCATTTAACAGACGCTTTTATCCAAAGCGACTTACAAATGAGAATGCATTTAATTCTAAAAGGCATACAGTAGGCATATCTATTAAATACATTTACATAGACAAAAACGAAACATGTTTTTGCTATAATTTTAGTAAGTTTCAGTTAGTTTTGTATGTGCACAATACAGTTTTAGTTTATTCTAGTTTTTTTAAACTCTTGTTTTTTATTTTTATTTCAGTTAGCGACTGTCTTAAAATGAAATTTTCATTTTTTTGGTTTGTTTTCATTAACTATAATAACCATGATGCTATACTTTACTATATGGAATAAATATATTTCGGTAACGTTCTTTAAATGTGCCAAACTTTAAATGAGCCAAAGCTGCATCATGGAGGGAGGTTTAGTCATGTTCAGTCTGCTTATTTAAAAAAAAAAAAAAAAAACTGCTCCCAGACCCGGCCCTTATTTATGGTGTTTTGGTATGTTGAAATTGATTTTAATAAAAAAGAAGGTTGTAAATTGTTGCTGTTGATTTCAATAATGATAATTATACTCTTAATAATGATTATTTCAAATAGATTTTATTAAATACATCATTTTTCAAACATTACAAAAAGTTCACATTGCCTTATAAACTCTGTAGACATAATCCTGCTAATGTTTTTTTTTTTTTTTTTTTTTTTTTTTTTTTTGGAGCATTGACTACTGATGGAATGTTGTGGCATGTGGTCCATACTCAGAAATTGTTCACACACACCATGAACACTCAGAGCAGTGGGCAGCCATTGCTGTGACACCCGGTAAAACGGTTGAAGGGATTGGTTGATTAGGTACTCTGTGTACAAACTGTGTTATTGAAGGTGCTAGTTATTTTCTCCCAACACCTGCAATCCCTCAATCAATACCAATAAGCCTTTTGCTTTCTCTTTATGTTTTACAAATTAAATTTGTTGGTGCTGTCAGCTTATTTTTCTATTCCGATCTGAGGCAGAGAGAAAGGTGTACATTATATGCCTGTGGGACACAAACAAATACATTTTTGCAGTAAGTTCCTTTGTTGCTGTGATAATAATCCTACCCTGCTTAATGACACTTTGTTTTTTTGTGAAAGGATTTTCTGCTGACTGTGAAATTACTGTTCTTGGGGAAACTTAAAATAACCTAGACTGGAAGATCGATCTTTTATATGCAGTTTCAGATGATGTGTGAACATTACTTCTAGACATTATTAGACAGTGGGTGTGCTGCAGAATCCCAAGTGGCTTTGTGTTTTGTTACTTTTGATAAGAAACAAAGTCCTTGTCTATTTATTTTTTTCTTAATGGTAATTTGAGGATGTGACAAGGCTGTTAAGGTGCCTCCAGTTCAAATTACAGTAGTTCCAGTAGGGCTTGGAGAGTAAGTCTATTTTCATGCACATTTTGTCAGTAAAGCAGCACATCTTTTTATATGCAGCTTTTTTTTATATCCAGCTTTTACTACACAGAGCTCTTTTATACTGATTAGCTATGCAAAGAAAATGCTTTTGAAGTCGATTGTTGTAATCTGACAATAGCGACAAAGATGATCGTGTTGTGGTAAGAGCTGTTGGCGTAGTTTCTTAATGAACTATGACTGCTGTAAATGCTGCAAATGAAATGACCATATACAATTTTACTTTACTTCATAACTTCAGTTAATTGTTGGAAATAAATATTAATGTTAGATGATTCTGTAATCATGTGATTATTCACACTGAATCAATGAAAGCAGTTCCTGAGTTTCTTCATGGATGTTTGGAGTTACTGCACAAGAGCACCCCCTGGCCTTCTAAAAAGATTTACTACTGATCACATAAATGTGCTTCTCATGACGAAATTGCCTTTGTGATATCATTTTGATTAATCTCACAGACCTAATTCATGTTCTAAATCTCCCTTAATATGTAAGCATTCAGTGTTTTGACTGCAGAAAGAACTTAAACAATGTTATGTAGCATTACATTAACATTGGATGAAATTTTAGAGAAGAGTGTTTCTCTAAATACATGCACTAGATAAATGTAGCCTAGATAATTATTATTTTTTGCGTGAACTTTTTTGTCTTAAGGCACTTTAACACCTAGCATGATGACAATAAAGTTAAAGATGTCATTGTGAATGTAAAACAACAGCATTTTTTTTTATTATTATCAGCCTTTTACACTTTTTTTTATATATTTATTTATTTTTAATTTTTGAAAAATGTATGTTTTTTTTTTTATTTATTATATACTTCTGTCCTTAAAAATCTCCTCTCACCCTAGATATTTCTTACTTCTCCTGTAAACAGTCCTACAGAGACCCACAGGGACACGCCTTTTTGGGACTTAAAATGTGTTCATGCAGGGTTTCTAAATCTCCTAAAATGTCCGGAATTCGGCTTTTAATTTCAAATAAAACAAAAGTAAAACAAATATTGGATTGTTTTTTATTTCAACAGTCTTAAAAAAAAAAAAAAACTTCAACTCATTAAAAAGAAACGGTGTACAATAAAAATATTGCTAAATCACTTTTTTGATTGCTTGAAGGTTACCATGTGCTGTGGGTAAAAGGTGTGTTTCAATCCGGCTACCACCACAGCAGAGTTCAGACCACAGCGTTAATGATAAATATGTTGGGATCACTTTCTGACTTTTTTTTTTTTTTCTTTCCCCAGCTAATAAATGATAAACCCTGACAGCTAGACAGAATCCATTTAAATATAAAGGCCTTCTGCAAATTAAAGCTACAGACCCCATTGTTGAGAAGCACACTGCTTGATGTTAAGCTCTCTTTTCTAAGATTATTTGAAGATAACTATCTGAAAACAATTGGTTATTCCATGGGAGGGAATGATAAAAATTGGCATGCAAGCCAAGCTGGCAAATTGAAGCATAAAGATAAAAGTATCTCAGGTATCCAGTAAAGTGTAGGCATCTTTGTGCTGCCTCTTTTGAAAATTCTGGGGAAAAAATAATGTTGTTTTATGTAAATAACTAACTGCGATCTAGCGATGCAATGATTAATCTGTTTCGCTATTAACTGCACTTTATTTCCTCGCGGTTAATTAATTGTAAAGGCTTAACACTAGGTTTCTGGACAAAACAAAACTGTTGCAACTAAAAGTTATGCTAACTGTGCACTAGTTTAAACTTCAGAGCTTGTACACTGAGGTTAATATAATATAATACACATTCACTGGATTAACTATGTCTGAGGCTATTAACTAAGGGCCGTTCACATATCGCGTCTTTTATTGGCAGGTTCGTTATTTCCAATGGCGTGTACATATTGGTAGTCTTGCTCATGCGGCATGATGTGCTCATGCTTTACAGGCGCAAGTAGTTGAAAGAATGCTGTGAGCGCACTGTGAGTCACGTGACAAGACCTGGACTGATTAGCTTCATACTTGGGAGTAGAAATGTGTATATTCCATACAAAGAGGAAGAAAAAAATAGAAAATAAAAATACCAGACAGTTTTGTTATATAGTGGATCAAAAGTCTCTTTCAGACAGAGGTTCAGCAGCCTTTAACTACATTTTGTTCTATTTAAAAGATAAATACTTAACTAATATGTAGCTTAGATTTACATTGGACCATCCATTTTTTCATTCTTTTATTTATTTGTTCATTTATTTAATTTATTTCCTTATTGTTTTGTCATTTATTTCCAGTGTAAAATTATTACTAATCATTAAATTGTTGTTTATTATGTTTAGAAGCCAAAAACTTTTTTTTTTATTTATTTTTAAGTCCAAAGATAAATGGACTATTGTTTGTTTTTTATTATTATTTTGTGCTGTATTATTTGGGTACTGGGCAGCAATAAATAACACTTGAGTTTTAACATGATTTTCTAAACTAGTAGCGTTTTTAAATTTAATGAACGTATAATCGTAATAACTGTGAAACCTTGATTATACCTCACACTATAATCGTACAACCAGAATCTAGAATAGTTGCTTCCGTAGTGCGATCACTGAATTCACTGATTGATTAGATTGACATGAGCCAGATACATTGGTTACTAGAAATATAGCACATTAAGGACATTGCTGGTTACAAGAGGATAATGCTTCTAAAAACAAATAAACATCGTTATTAAAATAAATAAATCCTCATTCCAACTAAGGCACTCAAAGTAGGTGAAAAAGTTAAAGCCTTTTTTTGACCTGGCTATGGTTAAAAACAAAACAACTGCACCTGCCCATTTCTGCAAAACTTGCTTCAAGGCACATTTCGAGTGGACTAATGATTTATTTATTTTTTGTATATCTTTGATTGTCTTATCCAAAGAGCAACTACACATTTATTATCCATGGCCTAGAATATTTTTCTTTTGTTAGATTCTGGAGTTTACACATTGTTTGTTGGTTCGGACATAAATAAACAGTAGTTATCATTTATAGTCCTCGTTCTTGGTTTAAATGGCCCTTCAATTAAAATATTTAAATGTACCATGAAAAACATTGGTTTATTTCACCCCCCCCCCCCACTGGTTTATCAAATGTGACTTCAAAATTGATGCATTTTTTTGTGTGCCATTACACCTCATATCTTGCTTCCTTACAAGACAGGGACTATTTAATTATGATTTTACTCAGGCATTGCCATTGAATGCTACAATCAGCCACATCGCTGCTGTATCTGACCATTTTGGAGCAAGAAACTCTTTCCAGTGACCTTGTCCTTTTTTGTGTGTGAATCAGGACTACCTTTCCCCTGAGGGCTGTGAGTCATTCTACCACAGTAGAGACGTGTTTACACCTGTCTGTGTTTCTGTCCTTTAGTTGATTTTTCTCCTTTATCCTGTAATGTCTGGAGGGGAGGTGGGAAACATGGACAGAATAGTTTTTGAGAGTTATTAACCTTTGGAGAGTTTAGATGATCAAAAATGTAGCTGTATTAGATGATGAAAGACCTGTTGCACTAAGGTGATGTCTGAAATATCATTTTATAAATAAATACTTTCTCTTCCTCCTTCATCATTCCTGTTTCATTCCTTATGAATTCTCTTCCTATATGCTACTTTCATAATTGCCTTTTCCCTTGATTGATATTTTTTTCTTCCAGTCTTTTTTTAAGTTTTTTTGTAAGGTTTTCTTCCTGCCACATTACCTCTTTTCTTCGTCCTACCACCTGCTTCTGGTTTTCCCTTCTATTCTGATGGATATTTGCAATTTCTATCTTTCTCTCTACTTCCTAAATCATCATTTTTTTCTTTCCTACATTCTTCTTTTCGTTCTACTTGCTTATTTCCATTCTGTCCTTCCTTCCACCCTCTGTCTTTTTGCCTTTCCGTCTTTTTGTCCTTCTGTCCTTGTCCGTCCTACCTTCCGTCCTTCCTTCCTTCCGTGTTTCCTTCCTTCCTTCCGTGTTTCCTTCCTTCCGTCATTCTATTTTGTTCTTCCTTACTTCCGTCCTTCCATCTTTCCATTCTCACTTCTGTCCTTCTCTACTTCCTTCTGTTCTTCCTTTAGTCTTTCTATTCTGTTCTTCCTTCTTTCTGTTCTTCCTTTAGTCCTTCTATTCTGTTCTTCCTACTTTCTGTTCTTCCTTACTTCCGTTCGTTCTTCCTTCCTTCCTCCTGTTCTTCCTTCCGTCCGTTCTTCTGTCTGTCCTTCCGTCCGTCTTTCCATCCTTTTTTCCTTCTGTTCTTTACTTCCTTCTGTCCTTCCTCAATTCTGTTTGTCTGTCTGTCTGTTCTTCCTTCTGTTCTTCCTTCCTCCTTCCATCATTTCTGTACTTTTTTCGTCCTTTCCGTACTTCTGTTCGTTCGTCCGTCCGTCCTTCCTTCTGTGCTTCTTTACTTCCATCCTTCCGTCTGTCCGTTCCGTCCATCCTTCCTGCTGTTCTTCTTTCCTGCTGTTCTTTTTTCTGTCCTTTCCGTACTTTTTGTCTTTTCTGTACTTCCATCTGTTTTTACGTCCTTCTGTTCTTCGCTACTTCCTTCTGTTCTTCCTTCTGTCCGTCCATCCTTCTTTACTTACATTCTTTTCTTCCTTCTGTTATTTACTTCTGCCCATCCTTTTGTCTGTCCTTCCGTCCATCCTTCCTTCTCTTCCTTTTCTTTCATCCTTTCCGTACTTCTGTCCATCCGTCTTTTCTTTTTTCTGTCTTTTTTGTTCTTCGTTCTGTCCTTCCGTCTGTCCTTCCTTGTAAAATGGTATGGAATAAACATGTCATCTATATGATAATGTTATGATTGCCCTTTGAGCTGACATTTTATTTCAGGAGTCAGGACATGCTCATACATGAGAATACCGGTAATCTCATTCTGCTTTCACAGAGCACATTACCACTAATTTAATGGAAATGTTACAATGTTATCATTAAGAGACAATGTGTGAACAAGACCTTTTCAAAAACATGAGTAAATTGTCAACTAATTTACTGGTATATATTTTAAAGGTTCTTTTCACACATTGTCTCAATGATAATTTACCAGTAAAGTCTGTGTTAAAGAGACTAATGCCATGTGGCCACCAGCATCAATTGCCACTTGACTAATTTGCAACTCATCTCCAGTCATTTCAGTGGTAGTCATGTCGAACAGTAAAATGTCTTTTGGATGTGCTGTTTAGAGTCTTACCAGGAGTAAGTCATCCCAATACTATGACTACTTTTTTCTGTTTATTATAAAATAGGAAAATATGCTAATTTTGACAGTGCACATGGTCACCACCTGAACTCGGGGCAATTAATTTTTGGCATTTTTGTGTAGATTTAAAGTACATTTCATGTCAGATTTTCTGTCTATCAGTCTTTCATGCTTCCTCCTTTTTACAATCTTGATAAACAGACTACAGTAGCATGGGGCAAAAAATCTTTAATGCCAGGGGGTGTACAGGTTTTGCATACGATAGGTTCAGGCAGTTCAGCTATACTTTGCTGGTAGATGGATAGTCTAGAAGTCTTAATAGCTTATTTTCTGAAGGGGAGTCTTTCAGACATTCTGCCCTGCTACTCAAGGTCGGAGAAACTGATTTCCTATAAGCCATATTTTTTCCTAACAAAGCAGTCTCTTATTGCTGAAGCTAAAATGCAACGCATTAGAAGCACCATCAAGTGATGCTTTAAATCCACATGATATCCATTTTGATTGCAAATATTTACTTTCTATTATTTTTTTTTTTACTTCCATATCCACCCATTTGGCCCGTTTTTGCCTATTGCTCCACTGGCAATGACAGTAATTTGTGACACCAGGTCATAGATTTTTAGTTGTTTATTATACATAGTTATTTGGCCAAGTTCTTATCATAAGGACTCATCCAGTTACTTTTGAAGTTAATAAAAATAACCCACTCTTTTCCTGTTCATTCATAATGTTTCCTGTAACTGAGGTTTTCAAGAGGGGATGACAGTCTGGCAGCTTTATAGGAAATGACATCGTAAAACCAATAATACCGCTACTTTCTCCTCCTCCTCCACCTCACCTTCTTTGCTAACGTTCTTACTGAGAAGATGTGCCAACCTATTTTGGCTTCACCTTCCTCTTAGCCCCTTTAGATGTAGATAAATGACCTGCCGCTGAAGTGTACACAGTGGTAATAACTAAAGAAATGATGCACCTCACTCCTTTATCAGACTGCTCCACTACACCAGCCTGGCCACATTCCCTGGGAGCAAAGCCAAATGCTTTTCTTTTTAAACAGTGCTTCCAGTTTTCCATATCAGAGCTCATGTCTGGAAAGCAATGCTATTATAAACCTTCTGGAGTTTTTTTCTCTTGTGTCTAATCACATTAAATGTGCTGTACTCATCAGTCATCTTAATTTTTCATTCATTTTGAAGCCAGATTTAGTGGCATTTGATAAATTTGTTACTTGTTCGCTTCAGGTCTTTGTTTCTTTTGTTGCTTTGGATTGCTTTTTTCTGCACTCAAACCAGGCACTTTGGTTTGTTTTTGTGCTGGTGAAGTACCCAGCCTTAATGATTCAGATGGTTTACCTAGGTGTTTAGAGGGTTGATAACAGATAACGATTAGTTTAAAACACATGTGGCAAGTTCTTCGAAATGTGTATTTTAGTTTAGATTCTGTTTGTTTTTGTTGACTTAGAAAAGTGTCTAAAATCAACATGCAACCCATACTTATTTGAAATGCACACCTCAGCTAACATTTTTGAGAAATGTAAAATATGTTGCTCTGGGAACGTTTGGTTGCATGTTTCAGATGACAAACCTACTAGAGGGCAGTGTCTACATTTTTGCAAATCTATGTATTACTTGGGTAGGGCTGCACGATATTAGAAAAAACTGAGTGTTTGTTCCTTAAACTTCACCTGCATTTCCCATGGTGACAGAAGCTCCCTGCAATCTCAACTAGGTGCGGCTAGAAAGTGTGAGTGCGTTACCTCGCGTGCATGTCCCTCCATTGGAAAAAGAACTTGCTTTATAGCCTCAGTTAAGGTTAATCCAGTGTGCATGGTTATTAGTCTCGATGTACAAGCTCGGAACTTTAAACTAGCACACAGTTGGCAGAAACATCCGTGCAGAAACATGGTGTTGAGAAGCTTTTGCGATTTAATTAACCGTGACTAATTAAAGCACTGTTAATAGTGAAACCGGTTAATCGTTGCATCCCTATACGGATGACGCATGCATCGTTGCATATCAGCTGTAAAACTATACAAAACAAACTAAACAAATTTTCATGTGAAGCAACACACCTCTAAAACAACTACCTGTGTACACTCCCCAAAAATGACACATTAATATTAAATCTTAAAGGGGTAAAATAGATGCCCTTTAAAACTTTTCAGAATGCCACACTGCGAGTCACGTAACAAGAACTGACCGATCTTGTATCGGATTTGTATCAGCAATGTTTTGTTAGTTTGTCATCTTCTGAGAAAATGGTTGCGGGTCACACAGCAACGACAAAGTAGCGACTGCATAGCACGTTGAAAATGCTGAAGGAAGTGGCGCGCTCATACTTTTCACGCACTTTTAGACTCAATGTATGACTGACTTACGATATACCTGGTTCTGCCATACATCAGCCTTTCTGTATCCAAAGTAACTTAACACCACTGCTAAAGTAACCCACACCACAAATGTTGACTTCATTGGCACCAAGTCCTCCTGTGCTGAACTCATCATCCCTGTATACGCAGGCTACTAAGTCACCTGTTCTCACGCTCTGTTTAAGCAGGCTGCATTATGATTAGTTCAAATACCATACTGTGGGAAAATTGTGCTGTAAGGCTATATATATATATATATATATATATATATATATATATATATATATATATATATATATATATATATATATATATATATAGAATTATTTTATTTATTTATTTATTCATTTTTTTTTTCGAAATAAAAAATTTGTATATTTCGATATGATTTCAATTAATCGCACAGCCCTTTTGTCAACATGTCTCACATGTTGGATAAATACATGTACAAACATCCTCAGTTTAAAGTTTTGGGAAGTTGCACGACACATTTTAATTCAATCTAATTTTTAAATGTCTGTTGTTGACACCTCTAAAAAAATCTACAGTTAATTTCGAAAGTTCAAAACGTTTTTGTAATAGTGTATTTACATTACATTTTCAACCATTTAAATTGACCAACCGCTGGCAAGTAGCATCCTGTCTTTTGATGTTTGAATGCCTTTTTAAAGAATGATTTATAATGCTACCTGGACCCCAAACAGTCCATAAACTGGTCTGCAACTTCTGAGTGACCTTCAGCACCCTACTTTAGCGATGATGACAGATCTCTTTTGTTATCTAAAATGCAGAAACCTACTGCAGGATGAGACGCAAGCGAGCAGCGTTCTCGGTGAAGCGTACTAAACCAAATTACAGTTGTTAAGGCAGTTTTCATACACTTTAACAGTCTCGCCCTCAATGCAAATGAGGCTTAATGTAATCGTGAGTATGTAGCCGGCTAGATTGCAGCACTGTCACTTGATCACACACTGGTTCGGTTGTGCAGTCTAACAGCACTAATTGTGTTCCAAGTCTAATGCAGTCTCACGGATAGACCAGCGCGCAGGACATGAATACTAACAGGCCTTCCACCACCTAAAGACACTGAACAACCCACTTCACCAGGCACAGTCATCGCATTTTTTAAGTAATTGCTTTTTAGCATGTTAATAAACTAACAAAGTTTCTGTTTAATCCCCAAAGCGTAGAATGGATGGGTTTTCTTATAGATCTTACCTTGTTCTGCTTTTATATAGGAAGGGAAATTGAAATGTCTATTTGAAGTTCATCTCTACGTAATTATTTTCCAATCCAGTCCTGGCTGATTGTGCTCTCGTCGTCTTCGTTATAAAGGTACGAATTCGGTAATCAAAAAGCTCATCTAATCAGATGCTTTAAACAGTTTTAAATTGCCTTGGGATCTCGGTCTTCATATATCTGCTCTGATTAGACCTTAATCCAGACCGCTGAGAGGAGTAAATGCATAGATCTCATTGATTGAAGGAAGGATCTGATAGTAGGATGCTTTTATTAAAGAACCGACAAAGCTTAGCATTTTGTTAGCCTCTGCAGATAAATGCCGCAAGTAGCTTCCTCACATGGACCTAAAAACACTTGTTTAATAGGATTTGTTTACGGTGACTATAATAAATATTTCTTGCTCATGTTTGTGTTAAGAAAAGTTTAGCAGGTTACAGCTGGTTTATACCATAGTATAGTGATTGTTGTAACCCACAGCGCATGCCTTGTGTGTAGTCTTGCATTTACTGTACACTTCTGCGTGCTGTTTGTGTTGTTCTGCAATAACACTTCGGAAACGCTAGCTGGAAGGTTTTATGTTTCTCTGTGTCGAGTTTTTTCTCGGATGTTTTTTCTTAACGCTACCTTAATCCAGCAGACGTGCAACAACTTCAATCATAAGTTAAACCAAAACAAAATTTACCATCAGGAGCTCCTTCATGGCACTCAACACTTGTAAACACTCCCTCCGTCGGCCTCGCGGCTCTCAGCACCCCCCACACTTGTCACAGTTACCAAGCGACAGAACTTAAGCTATGCGTCGTTGTGATGTGTAGTTACATTTTTTGAGAGGTGCGTGTCTGTCTGCCTCGACGAGGGCTGTGCAACCGTACGAATGCTGGGCTGGACCATTTGCATGCGCTTGACAGAGAAATATAAATCAGCCTTTAGCATAGTTCTGTTAGCCCCCTGCTGGTACATGCTGTAACTACACCATATGGACTCTTTTATTTTTCATAATCTTCCCTATGTTTTGGTGGTAGTTTTATTTATTAATTAATTTATTTATTTATTCCTCTTTTTTATTTATTTATTTATTTAAGTTTTACTAGTTGCAAAAAATTATTTTGGGTTGGTTGGTTTTAGTCATAAAACCAAGCGTACAGTAAGTTTTTAAATGTAATTATTTATTTATTTTAGAGTATTATTGACTTATGTTGTCTGTGTAACCTGAAATCCCAATTTGGTAACAAATTCCTAAAGGGGAATAAGTATTATAAAGTGCACACTGGGAAACAGCGGAAAGATATTGATTTCTAGGATAAAGTAATGTTTATACTGTTGGATGTAAACATTTTTAATTGTTTACTTTTGTCAAGAATTGTGTCTATCTCTTTAAATTTACAAATGTCTTTAACACTCTTTTTTATTTTATTTATTTATTTATTTTTTTTTTTTTGAAGTCCTGATTGACATGAGCAACTCGTGCATAACGTATAACCCACAAAGTGATTGGTAAATGAGTGTGCAACTTTTGGTGTTACATTCTGCTGTTCAACTCTCTTCAAAATGTTTTTTGGTCCTCGCTCTTAATCTGATCTGGATGTAGTTTTAAACTAAACTTGAACACTTTTTTTTAACCCATTCAAGTGTTGATTCAATAATAAAAGTGGTGATTTAAAAAAAATTAAATGGATAAAGCTATCAACAGCAGCATTTAATTCTGTTGATATGTGCAGGTGTTCAAACAAAATATTCTCGTGCCATGACGTTTCTGTGAAAATGGTGAAAAGCCACTGACACTGGCTGAGTTTATATATATATTTATATATATATATATATATATATATATATATATATATATATATATATATATATATATATATATATATATATATATATATATATATATATATATATATATATATATATATATATATATATATAAAGATAGAGAGAAAACAAACACTAGCAGGGAAAGATTTATTGTTTATGTATTTTCATAAAATAATCATAAGTGCTCAATATATAATATGATGAACATGTCACTTAATGCCATGGAAGTCAATTTGTGAATGATGTTAAAGTAAATTCAAACTGACTGATAGATCACATGATAATGACATGATTAATGTACTGTGTACAGTAGAGATTGGAAATATTTTATCTTTACAATATACTGATAAATTCTCCCTACTTTAAGAATGTTTTATTGTGACTAACAATTAAATGTACAAGCAGTCTGTGAAACAAATAAATATATTACTGTAGAACATGTTGTGATAGTTTTGCGTGTATGATCCTGTTTACAAACAGCTGACATACTTTCACTCTAAATTCATTTCATAATCGTTCGAGTGTTTGAAATTACGGTTACCAGAGGTGGTTTCATATCACAGTATAAGGAAGAAATCATATTTATTTCATTTTCAGTACTGTGAAGGGGATATTAATTAGCATTGCATTATAAAAAATAGCTTGTTCTTTTAAAAATGCCATGGATGGATCAAAGATTAACCATAAATTAACCATAATCAAAAATTAACCATATATTGTTTGTTTTGTTGTCTCTATGTTTGGTCAGTTTATCCTTTTGTTATCTTTCATCAACTACAGCTAGTTCTGTAATGCATATGTGGCGTTTTTTTGCACTAGGGCAGGGGTCACCAATCTCGGTTCTGGAGGGCCGGTGTCCCTGCAGAGTTTAGCTCCAACTTGCCTTAACATACCTGCCTGGATGTTTCAAGTATACCTAGTAAGACCTTGATTAGCTTGTTCAGGTGTGTTTGATTAGAGTTGGAGCTAAAATCTGTAGGGCACCGGCCCTCCAGGAACAAGATTGATGACCCCTGCACTAGGGCATCCTCTAGTGTCCAGTATGAATGAAATGGATATTGTATCGTGTATACTCACAACAACCTATTTTTAATTAAATTAATTTTTTTATTTATTTATTGTTAAATAAAATGAAAAAAAATTACTTTAAAGATACAGGATTTCTCTTTAGGAACATTATCGTCGTTATTGTAGTTATTGCTGTTTATTAAAGTCCATATTGCCCATCTCTAATGTATATTTGACATTAATATTTCACATTTGTACTTGTAGTCACCATTGCAAAGTAGATTCTCAGATTGAGTTCCTTCTCAAGATAGTAAAACATTATTGATTTTGTTACTTGCCTACTTTAATGCAATTAAATGTTAATTATTATAGATGTCATCCTTATATAGGGTGTCCACGTGGTCTTAATATATTAAAAGTTGATAAATAATTTTAATGAAAATCCAGGCCCTTAATGTATTAAAATATCTTATATTCCGTTTTCCAAGGCATTGAGTTTCTTATCATATTTTCAATATGAATGTGTGTTGTCCAGTGAGCACTTTTTAGATGTTTTTAAAGAGAGATTAATCATTGCATACTGGGGTTCTTCTGTGTATTTATTTATTTATTTTTTTATGGAATCCTTTTTTTATTGATTCCTGCTAGTTTTGTTGCTCACTGACTGCTACATTACATCACAGATCCCTTTACAGAGACCTATATGCTTCATACTAACTACTTCTTTCATCGTTTGGGTCAAAATCAAGGGTGTAAGATTTGCTCTTGACATTGGTGAGGACATACATCCCTATAGCGCATCCATAGAACAGCAAAAATTTTATCTTTTGCATTTAAAAAAAGGCTTTAAATGCTTTATGAATAACAGTTAATAAAACACGTCACATGCTGCAAAAGTCAATTTCAATTGTTATCTGGCGTTAATGGCTCGTTTCCACTGACTGGTACGGTACGGTACGGTTCGGTTTGGTACGGGTCACCTTTATCAGGCTTGCGTTTCCACTAACAAGGGTACCCTTTTGGTGGGCGTGGTGTATGACAGAAAGTTTCAGTCGACGTCATTCTCGCTCGAGGAAATGTCTACAATTAAGCTGTACGGGTCACTTACATATCATATGAGAAGCACTTCTCACAAAACAGATGCTTCATACACATAAATACTTTTGTAGAAATGTTTATTACTAACTTTTCAATGAACATGAGTTGATTATAACTGCAGATCAATGACAGTACGAAACAGCCTACCGTAACATCTGTAATTATATTAAATAACTAAATAAATGAACATGTATAAACACATACAGCCCCTTACAGTCTCCAATATGTTCACAACTACAGAAGAACTACATAAAGTAGACATTTCGCCCGTATTTGATGTGCTCATTTTTTCCGGCTTCTCCTTTGTTTCTTCGCGCTTCACTCTCACGTTTGCCAGTGTCTGACAGGATCGGGGTTCAAAAGCACATCAATAATCAAGCGCAGGTTATTATCATCAGCTCAAGAAGTTTGTTATTTCAGATATAATGTTAGACGCGCGGCGAGCGCTAGCAAGAAAGCGAAACCGCTCGCGCCTCAGACTGGCTCGTAAAAAACTACGGGGCACAGGGTAAATCTGCTCTTCTTCTTGGATTTGTGGCTGTCCATCAAGATGATGACAAGGTTTGTTTGAGCCCAGATCGACCATGGCTCATTATTATATGTATTTATAATTCCGCTAAAATCTCTCGCTGTGTTTTTCAAACATGGCGGGTTTTTTGTTTTCATTCTGGCTTGTTGCGTAAGCGAATGACGTATCTCTGTAAACCAATAGCGTTCAGCTGCGCGTCTAGCTCCGCCTTTTGGTACCCTTCCTCGTGTTTGGTACCCTTTCGAAAGGGTACTAAACACGAGAAAGGGTACTAAAAGGCAGAGCCACACGCGCAGCTGAACTCTATTGGTTTACAGAGATACGTCATTCGCTTACGCAACAAGCCAGAATGAAAACAAAAAACCCGCCATGTTTGAAAAACACTAACATTATATCTGAAATAACAAACTTCTTGAGCTGATGATAATAACCTGCGCTTGAATATTGACGTGCTTTTGAAACCCGATTCTGTCAGACACTGACAAACGCGAGAGTGAAGCGTGAAGAAACAAAGGAGAAGCCGGAAAAAAGGAGCGCATTATTTATCAGCAAACATGAACAAAATGCCATGATTAACTAACTTATTATCTTCACATTTTGGACTAATATGAACTCAGAATGACGGAATTACTGTCTAACAGAGGCTACATGTGCTGCTGAGGATTACAGTCACAGATGAGAGGTTTTCACTGGACTATATTTTGTATTGTTTTGAACCTAAATACGGACGAAAATGTCTGCTATATGTAGTTCTTCTGTAGTTGGTAACATATCGGAGACTGTAAGGCTGTATGTGTTTATACATGTTCATTTATTTAGTTATTTAATATAATTACAGACGTTACGGTAGGCTGTTTCGTACTGTCATTGATCTGCAGTTATAATCAACTCATGTTTATTGAAAAGTTAGTAATAAACATTTCTACACAAGTATTTATGTGTGTAAAGCATCTGTTTTGTGAGAAGTGCTTTTCATATGATATGTAAGTGACCCGTACAGCTTTATTGTAGACATTTCCTCGAGCGAGAATGATGTCGACTGAAACTTTGTCATACACCACGCCCACCAAAAGGGTACCCTTGTTAGTGGAAACGCAAGCCTGATAAAGGAGACCCGTACCAAACCGAACCGTACCGTACCAGTCAGTGGAAACGAGCCATCAGTGGAAACGGGCCATAAGTGAGGTATTAATGTAGAGAAATTTATAGAGGCATGTGACTCAATTTAACAATTATCCCAATTATTATTTTTCATAATCATGGAAGCCAAAATCGCAACAGAATTTCGATTAATTGCACAGCCTTGGTTAATATTATTATGGTGGACTCCAAGTGAACTTGAATTTAAAAACTTGAATCTCTGTAAAGTAGCTACTTATGTCCACGTCTTACAGTGGAGGAGGACTGGAAATATTCCTTGTTTTGGAGCGCGTCCAAATGTAATTACAGCTGTTGTTAACAGCATAAATAGACCCAGCCAATCACACTGTCCTTATGTATTTGTGGGAGGAAGGACCCAAGAAGAGAATGGGATTTAGCCCTTTCTGCATGTCTAGGTTACTAAGGTTAGACGGAGCATTTTGAAGGTGATTTAAATTATTGGTGGGGACATTTCAGTAATTGCTGGATCTTGGTGGGGACACATCCCCTTCGTCCATGCCAAAGCTATGCCCCTGGTCAAAATAGTGTTAAGTGGTATGTGTCTCTACTTGGCATAAACATAAAGAATGATTGAGAATTTGCCCTTTTTATTCGTTAAACCGTCTGACAATAAATGAGTAGTAATTGTAAGTAGTCGCTGATAAAACTGGCAATGAATGTCTTAATGTATGGAAAGAGTTTTAAAAATGTATTAAATTTATCTCAGTGAGTCCTGTAAATACCCTGTTAAAGATATTGTCCATGCCCGATGTTATGACTTGCATTCCTGTTAGTGCTTGTTCTTACACTAAAAGACACTAAACCTTGTAACAGAACCATTTTATTAGCAGCAAAAACGGTTATTCAGTAAAAACGAGTACTTTAATGGATGTTAATTATGTTCAAGAACACACTGAGTATTAGTTTCATGTTGTCTTTTGATTCACTTGGTTTTGAGGCCTTCGCAAACGTCTCGAAGTTTATATGCATGCTCGCAACAGCATTTGTGTAATCAGCCTCATCTCTTGCGTGTCTGCCCATCTGTGCGCGCTCCATTATCTTAATCAGGTCTCTATCAAACGCACGTGCTCTCTCACTCCTGATTGGATTACACAGCTCATCCCTGCTTTCGCTCGTACTGTTATCTGCCTTTCATCTTTTTTTTTTTTTTTTTTAAGGTTAGCATAAGGTTTAGTTTGTTTAATGTGGATTTTTTTTGTTTGTTTGTTTTTAGATCTGCCCTGGAAGCATTTATGTGGATGCTTAAACCACATGCCCCAAAACAAAAAGCATATTGTATGTTGTCAATAAAACAGTAGGCTAATAATTACAGCTCTGCCGAGGGACCAAAAAAACTCACTCGCAGTGGTGGGCCGTCCTTACTGTAACAAGATATTATTGTGTACATTCTGCTGCAGACAAGTGGAGTGTGTCTGGAAACTAAACCGTTCTGCGTAAACTGCTCTGTTTGGAAGTGATGCCCCCTTCTGGCGTTTTGTAGTAGTCACTGAATGTATTTCTCATCTGTTGTGTCTGTAATCTAAATTAAATTCTGCTTGAACAGTGGATGTATGAATTAATTAAAAAAAGGTTGAGATTTATTTTTAAAAAATAGTTTTGCTTTTTGAAGACTATTTCTACAATTAAATGCTAAAGAAAACAATATTAAATATACTTTCAATTTAGTACATATTCAGTTTATTTTTGTGATTTCATAAAGATTTACTGTTAGTATTTTACAGTAAGACTGTATTAATATTGATGTATTTGCTATTATAAGCATACAATGAACACATTTTTACAGTATTTATTCTTTTTGTATATGTTAATAGAAATAAAGTTGTTCATTGTTAGTTTAACTCATTAACTAATGTTATAAAGCTTGAATTTGGATATTAGTAATGCATTAGTAGAAGTTGCACTATGATCAAGAATTTCTCTTCATTATTATTCAATTTTTCTTCATTTCTATAGCCCTTTTACAATGTAAATTCTGTCAAAACAGCTTAACATAGAAGTTCTAGTAAATTGAAACTGTCAGTCCAGTTATCAGAGTATTAGTTTGTGTTGAAACCCATTTACTGCATCCTTACCGAAGAAATGTATCTTATAGAAAATATTCTGACTTAAATCGGAAGTATATGGCTTTATTACTTTACAGGATATGCACATTTTTAGCATTTAGAAAAGGCTCTAGATTTTGAAAAATGGATTTTAATTGAATAAAACCAAACAAATAGAAACTTGAGCAACACTCAAAAGCATTGAATGTTTGTTTGCATGTGATGAGGTGATACTGTTGCTGTGGTTTTCTAGCCAAGCCTGGTTTTAGACAATCAGCTGCCAAGCAGGGAGAGATGGCCATTGTTTGAGGGATGCTCGTATTGCATCTTTCCCAGCATAGATGCAAATGTCTATTGTTTTATTTTGCAGGCATGAATAAAAGAATGAGTTCCTTACTTTCAGTACACACTGTATGCAAAATCATGTTCCTTTTTTTATATCACCAACCTGTTTTGTTGTTATAAAAATCCACGTTTATACTACTCTCAAACTGTTGTCATAAAGCAGAAGCTGTGATAGGCATTTCTTTACATATTGTTGCTTATATCGGAGTGCAATGGCACAAACAACATAATATCTTTAAGTTGGTCATTGGGTTCCACAAATAATAACGTTTTTCTTTTTAGAGAAATAAGTATTTTTTAAAAAGATGAAACTTAAACAGTTTTATTGTGAGCTCTGATGTATTTAATCCATTATTTTCCACTTAAAAACAAAACAAAAACACTACTTTGTATTCGGTAGCTGAATTTATACAGAAATATTGCTACCCATCATTATTTAGCTCTGTCCACTCACAAATCCACTGAAAGTAACACATTCAAGTATTAAAAAATTGTAAATATAAAATCAAATATTTGTAAATATATGGATTTTTCTGTAAAAAATTTTTTCGTTTAACTTTTTTTTTGTTTTTGCAATGTTTTTATGATTGTGTAATTTGTCGTAGGGCTGCACAATATATCGTTTTAGCATCAATATCACAATGTGCGCATTTGCAATATGGAGTTGGGATTGTTGTTGATCAGCAATGAAGAATGTACAGTGTTTACATTTTATATTACATTTGATTATACAATAATAGGGGCAGGACAAAATAGTAATATGCATGAGGTGGCGCTTCTCGTAATGGTGGATCAAAAATATCAATGTTGCAATTCTAGGAAATATATGTGCTGTTAATAAAAGAATTACATCTTAACTTTATGAAGCATTTTTCCCTCTTCATTTACAAAAATCAATATATTGTGGATAGTTTACTTGTGATATATCCCTGATATCGTGATCTATCATTATAAGGGGCAAAATATCATGATAATATCGTATCGTTTTACTGTACCTGAATATCTGAATACTTATTTCACTTATCTTTGCTCTATCATATTTATCCTTGCAGTTTCTTTGATTCACTCGTCCACAAGATTATTCCAATCAGTCGAAGTTTATGATTTAATTTTAAGCTATTCAAGTAATCTGCCGAAATTCATTCATATTGCAAGCCTATAAAATATTGCAAGGTCAGATTTTTCCAATATCGTGCAGCTTTAATTTGTTGTACTTCATGGGATTCTAGTTATTTCCCTCTTTTCTTTATCTCTTTTCCTTATATGCCTCATGTAAAATATTGTAATGTTGTGATCGTTCTCAAAGCTTGTTGGATTGTTCATGACTTCAATAGCTAAGTTTCCATCCACCACATTTTGTCTATGCGCAAAAAAAAAACGATTCATGGAAATGGCAAGATGCGCATAAAACGTACATATACGTATAACTGAGTAGCATAAACTTTTTATTCGATAAGAAAGGATGCGCATAAACTACGATGGAAACACTTTTACCTATCAAATTCCAGTACGCTCATTAAAAAAGGTCATGTGATTTTGTTATTCGAGATCATGTGATAAAAATGTGTGTGAATGGATAATCCAGCAGGCTATTCCGTTTTTACTGTTGTTATTTGCCGTCAGTTAATCAGGAAGTGACGATTTTGTTCTCTTTGACTCGTTGGATGGAAACGCTGCTTTATTCGCACGTCTTTTAATGCTATTATCCGGTTTTGCTCAAAGTTAATTCGCATATTAAGATGGAAACATAGCTACTGATAAGCTATTAAGACATATTTAAAACAAATTCCCAATCGGAAAAAGCAACTGCAAGAAGTAGTGAACACTGCACCACTTATTTAGTGTGTTCACGTTTGAGTGCTCCTGATAAGAGTTGTTTTTTGGAATGGTAAAAATATTAACAATAAGATTCCTTATTTATGATAAATTATTTGTAATTATTTATTGCTTTTCTCTGTGTCTCTTTTAGAATGCCAAGTCCTTGTCCTCTTCAGACAGCCTAGCGAAGGTGCAGGAGGTAGCAAGCTGGCTTTTGGAAATGAACCAGGATCTGCTGTCGGGGGGCAGCGGCAGCAGGGCGGCCCAGCAGCAGAGACCGAGACCCGGAACAGCGGGGGCAGGTAACAGCATCTCAGGCCGCACACCTCAGCCCCAGCCAGAGCACCCGGACCAGGTGCTGGAGGAGCCGGAGCAGGAGGAGGCGCAGCAGCAGAGAAGAGAACCAGCTGAGGAAGAGGGAGGACCGGAGCGGCAGCGGGACGGTGACGAGCAGCCATGGCCTTCCGGAGGCGAGCCGGTGGAGGACGGAGAAGGGCGGAGGAGCGAGGTGAACGGAGACGAAAAAGGCGCCCAGTGGCTTTGGGAGCAGGAGCAGCGCAGGAGGAGAAGACCGCATCGCGAGGATGAAGAAGAGAATGAGGAGGAGGAGGAGAATAATAACAGTGGGAGGGAAGGACAGGTCGGGGCAGGACTTCGTTCGGAGGAAGATGACGACCGGCCGGAGGAGGACAATGAGGGTGAGGAGGAAATGGACCAGGACAGCGATGAGTTTGAACATTCGGAGGAGAGCGAGAGAGAAGAGGAGGAGGATGGTGAAGAGGAGGAAGGAGAGGAAGGCCTCCATTCGCCCTCACTTAGGACCAGTGTTTCTGACCATAACGATAACACGGACCAGTCTTCTGGACGACCGCGCCAAAGTTTACGCTCACCGAATAGGGTAAGAGAGCCTTTTTTTTTTAACTGGGTGTCAAAGGGATAGTTCACCCCAAAAATAACGATTCTGTCCTAATTTACTCAGCTTTTATTTACAATTTTTTTCAAATGTTTTTCAGCGTTTTTTTTTGTTGTTGTTTTTTTAACACCATCTTTATTGATTTTAGTAACTTTTAACATGTACAACAGAAATCAAAACCAAAGTCAGCGCCAGTGGTTAGTGCGTCTCCGGTGCTCACAGCGACCCGAGTTCAATTCCCGCCTTGCGGTCCAATGCCGATCCTTCCCCTCTCTCTGCTCCCCATGCTTTCCTGTCAATACTCTACACTTTCCTATCCAATAAAGGTGAAAACCCTGAAAAAAATAAATAAATCAAAACCAAACATACATAATAATAATAATAAAAAAATAAGACAATTAAAAATAGAAAAAATACAAAGGCATAAATATAAAAATATACAAACATATAAGTAAACGCATGTACTTGCACATACAATATTATATAACAACCACGGTATATATCAATAGCAGATAATATAAGTTATACTGAAAAAAGATTTGTATCAGCTTTCTTCAGGAAACCTACAAAGGGATCCCAAATTTTGAAAAACTTTTCAGGTTTTCTCTTGACTATATAATTACATTTTTCTAAAGCCAAACAATGAGACAATTCCTGAAACCATTGTCCAACATGTGGGCTTTCTGTGTTTTTCCAAAAACGAGCTATTATAAGTTTTGCATGTAATAAAGTTGAGTTTCTTATCTGAACTAGTACAAGTGCTTGTACTAGGAATATTATTTAGAATACAGTTTTGGACATTTGGGTGTATCCTGTTTTAATATTATGAATAAAAAGTTAAGAATTTTCTGCCAAACTTTTTCAGCGTTTTTAGTGCAAACACGTACTAGAAATTTACATTGTGTAATAAGATATCCATCATTCATATCATTTGAATCCCCACATAAAAAATTATAATAAAATAATACAATTAAATTGTAATTAAATAAACAAATAAACAAACTAATCAAAAAAGGACATGAACTATAAAATAATTTGACAAAGGCAGATCACATTTCTTTTGATTTGCTCAGCTTTTAATATTAAAATTTCTTCTGTTAAACACAAACTATATTATGAAATATGCTGGAAACCTGTAACCATTGAGTTTCAAAGTATTTGTTTTTCCTATTATGAAAGTCAACCGTTGGTGGTTTTCATCTTTCACTAAATATCTCACAATAAGAAATTTCTAAAGGTTTGGAACTACTTAAGGTTGAGTAAGTACTGAGAATTTAATATTTTGGGTGAGCTATCCCTTTAAATGTGGGTAGGAAAGTAATAGGCTTGACTGTTTCAGTCATGGTGTTTGTCTCCCTCTGCTGGCCGTATTAGCTTCATAAAAAAAAGTCGTTATGTTAATACTCATGTTTTTATTTATTTTTTTTATTAATATTTGCATAGATTTATAAATGCAAAAACATAACCAGAAGTAGGCTTTCAAACAAATCTGGTTTAGTAATATCATTTGACATTTTGACTTGTGTTTAGACATGTCTGCATTAGCTTTTGTTTCATCACTTCAAAACGGAAGTGCTCCTTTGATTCTGACATTCTGTGATCTCTCGGCTGACTCAAGGTCTTAGAGTCAAAGCATGAATTCCCAAAACCTTTTATTTATTTATTTTTTATATTCATATAATCTGTTATATTCTCTTTTTTCTTTTTAGCAAAACTGTATCACTGACTTCTTTCTTTTGAAGCAACACTTGATATTTTAATTTAATATTTCAATTATTTAACACCTTTTCTTATTCTGATGTTGGGTAATTGTCACAGTTTAGAAAAAAACTTCATGTTTTTTTGTGGATATTGCAGTCTGACCTGTGAAATATAAACATTTTAACCTGTGGCGGTTCTAGCTTGAATGGCACCCTGGGCAAACCACCCAATATATGCCCCCAATGTTTTTTGTTTATTTTTATTTTTTTATGATGGATGGTAATAAATTAGCATTAAAAAAATTGCATTTTTTTCTTATTTCTAAAATTCTAATATCACATTATTTATAAAACTGTAATAACTTTAGTTTAAATGCATATTTGTAAAAAAAAAATAAAGAACCATAAAATAGTATAGTAAGCACTTTGACAAATGTAGGAAATATTTTTACATTGAAAAGTGTAGTAGCAATAACCATCTGACAAGCAATTCCAGCAAAAAACAAAAGTGATTGTCACTAAAACGCAGTATTTGAACTGAATAACTGAATTGTGAATAACTGCATAAAGGTTCACTTAAGAATAATAGAACCACCCCTTTTAATAGGCTGGCTATGGGTCTGCTATAAGTGACATGCATGGATTGTTTGTGCATAGCATGGTTTACTGAACTACTCCAAGACAGTGACAAAACACTGGATCTAGGAACTGTGACGTTTGAGTATGATGACATCATCAAGACTTTGGGCATGCTTTACAATAAGGTTTTATTAGTTTAAAGGGATAGTTCATTTACTTTTCCTTCTTCTGAACCTGTTTGTGTTTTTCTTCTGTTAAATCACCAAACACAATATTTTAAAAATGGACTGTTTGTTTTTCCTGCTATGGAAGTCAGTGGTTTTTATGAGGGTTGGGTCACGCATAAATGACCTCTAAACCTAGTCCGATTGGTCAAAGGGAATACTGCCTTCATACTGACATACGCTTTCAAGTCAATAGATGTGATTTTGCAATTAATGATATACATGTTTGTTAGGGGTGTAGGAATTATAACCCAGTGTTTCCCAACCCTGTTCCTGGAGGCACACCAACAGTACATATTTTGTATGTCTCCCTTATCTGACCCATTCGTGTCAGGTTTTGGGGTCTTTTCTAATGTTCTGCTGAGTTGATTCAGGTGTGCTTGATTAGGGAGAGGTTGAAAATGTGTACTGTTGGTGTGCCTTCAGGAACAGGGTTGGGAAACACTGTTATAACCCACAGTGTGGAACGCACATGACCCACGCATTGACTTTTTTTTTTTAACTTGTAGGTTAATCAAACATCTATATCAATTGCAGAGAGATTGCCTCCTGCGTTATTCAAATAACAAATGTGAAAGCATTTTGACTTCTCTGTAAAATATAACAATGACGGAAAAAGTTGTAGTGTGACCTAAATGCTTTCTAAGGCATTAAAGGGGTTTTCTGTAGTGTTTGTTTAGCCTGCATTAATACATCTGGTGTAAAGCTGCACAATTAAACATTAAAAGATTGTGAAAACCCCTGCAACATCAATGATAAATGATAATGGTTTGCAAATGTTTATTAATCATTCGAAGCTCTAGAGAAGAGATTCAGTTTTTACACAAACAATTAAATAACACGGTAGTATTGTGAGAACGGTTTATAGTTCAAATATAAACACTGATGGTTATGGTAAAGATTAAAATCACAATTTAATGGAACTTGATGCTGGTGAATGTTGTAGCAGTTACATAGTTTAACCATTAGGTGGCGACAAACCATCAAAATCACTGAATGATCCATCAAAAATGATCCACCTATAATGAAACATGAAGTTCTATGTGTGAATTGTTAAGTCATTCATTGAAAATAAATATGAAATGTTGTGCTAAATGTTAGATTTCTATATTTAGCATTATCAGCAACAGTAGCAGAGTAGCATTTTTTTCGTATTGACTATTTTCCTTATTTTCAGCTGGTTGTTTCTTGATTTTTTTATTCTTATTAAAATGACAGGTTCTAGGTTATGTTTGTTAAAACAATGTTTTTTGCAGTAATAGTTTTTACTAATGTAAAGCAAATAACATTTGTCGTCATCTCTTTTGCTGATCCAAAAAATGGTCCAATCCATAATTCAAAAACCAAAGTGTGATCCAAACTGTGAGATTTGAGATCAATTACACCACTAATATTTGTGTATCAGACACACTTGGCTTAGATTTTGTATTAAGAATGTAAACAAATGTGTATGCTTTAAGCATACACTGTTTCATTCAAACATCTATTTTAATAGTGAGCTTGAATGAAAGTCGATTGAATCTGTTTTTTGAGTAGAGGAAATACGAATGAGTGTAGATAAAGAAGAGGCAAGGGGAGGGAAAGCAAGACCCTCCTCATCCTCATGATGTCAACACACTTGTCATCGCACTGACAGAAAACGACCCGTAAATCCTCTCAGCGTTTTGTTTCCGTGACTGAGCAGAGTCTCTCTGAGCTGCCATGGGGAATCGCAGTATGAAGAAGGTTGCGCTGCTTCTGGTGAGTGAATCTCCAGAGCACATCTGATCACATCTGCGTTAGGAGAGCGTCTCATCCGCCTACTGAAGCCGCTGTGTGTTTCAATGAGAATCTGTTTATCTGATTGAGCAGAGCTGAAGTTCGCTGAGCAGTCATGTCTGCCGTGTGCTTTTTCTGTGGGGTGTGTGTTTCTCTCTCTTTTTTTTGGGAGGGGGGACTTGTTGTTTTAACCTAAAAGGCTGTTAGTGTAGTAGGGATGAGGTCAAGATGGTAGACCAGCTGACCTTGATAAGTTTTAGATTAGGGCTGCACAATATAAAAAAAAACATTGACATTGTATTTTTTTTTCAGCGTTTTATATTACAGTATGAAAAAATATTTTGGCAGATGGATTGAATAACTCAAGTTGCAAAGAATTTATTTTTTTTAGAATGTTGGAGTGATTTCATAGATGAGTGTATATGCATAAATTCAAGAGTTCACACTTAGCTGATGATTGATAATAAAGCTTGTTTAACATGCTGTCCCGGGAGAGAGCCCTGAGCTTATGAAATCCTCGAGCCCTGGGCTCCCTCCTGTTTGCAGGGCGAGAGGAGAGTTTGAGCTCATTTAGATCTCTATGAACTCCTCCTGGCTTATTTTTGGCTAATAACAGATATAGGAGGGTTAAGGAGAGGTGTACTCGCTAAGAGCTTGGCTATGGTATCAATTTGGGGATGTTCAATTTGCTTAGGTTGCAAGTTTTTTGGAATGTGTGAGGAAACCGGAGAACGGGGAGGAGGAGCAAACTCTGCACAGAAATGTCAACTGGTTTAGTAGGGACTTTAACTGGAGACATTCTTGCTGTGAGGCAACAGTGCTAATCACTGGGCCGCCGTGTCGCCTACCTGGAAAGCAGGGGGAGTAGGGGTGGGGGATTTTTCAAGACGAAGATATTGAGATAAGAAAACTCTGGTTATTTATAGTGAATTAGGAATCATCTGATTGAAAAATTAATCATAAGCCGACGCAGGACCAGCTGAGAACAGTCATTAGCACGTGATCCTCTCGAAATTAAATTATAAATAAACTACACTTATTATAATTTTAAGGGCAAAACATATAAACGAGAGGCAAAATATGATTTGTATTTGACTGGTAAGTCTTGATGGCAGTTTGACAAATCTAAAGTGACACTTGGTACTCTTCACTGTAAAAAAACAGATGTTTAATTAATCTTCAAAGCTTTTTAAAACAGCCAGAATGCTTTAAACTGCTTTAAAGATGAATGCAAAGTTTAATTTGACAATTAATTTAGCCATTAAGCCATCTACAAGCTTCTAGTCAACAATAATTCATACTTGACATTGAAGATCCTGTGATGTGGCTAATGCAGATTTGCAAAGAATATAGCATAGAATAGTGGTTGCTAAACTCAGTCCTGGAGGCCCTACAGAGTTTAGCTCCAACCCCAATTATACACACCTGAACCAGCTAATCAAGTTATAACTAATATATCAGAAACTTCCTGGCAGGTGTGTTGAAGCAAGTTGGAGCTAAACTAACTAGGGGAGCACCCCTGGCATAGGACGTTAGTCTTGTTTTTGTGTGTGCCTCTGTTTTTTAACAATTTGAAAGATTTTTTTAAAGTACCTCAAACCAATGTTTGTTTTTAGCAGGAAATCTTTTACAACATGTTTTTTGACATTGTTTTAGTTTTTTTTTTATCATCCAAATCTGAAACAGCAAATTTAAATCATACATTCATTGCATATCGTAAGAGTCATGAACATTCATTGCAGCTTGAAAGGATAATAGTGACTTTTTAAAAAATATTTATAGTCACGTTACATTTGACTAGTTTTGTGTGTAAAAACTGTCTGCATTTTACATCTTCTATAGACCATTTCAATGTTGTCATGTCATTGGCCCATGAACATTTCCTGCTTATGAAACTATTTCATAACTGTAACAAGAGGCTATTCAATCATAATTTAATGTTAAAACAGATTTCATAACATTTATTTATTTATTAACATTATACAGACACCGAAATAAATACAATGCCTAGATTCTGCAACTGAACTGAATATTTTTGTAAGCAATTTAATTTGTCTTAGTGGAATCCAAATGTTTTAACTCCTTTAAGAAGTTGTGGTCATTTTATTGTGACTTTTTTGGGATGTGACATTTCACTGCATCTTGATGGTGGTGCAAGGTTAAACATATTTTGCTTGTGGTTTTGGTCTGTCGAAATGTTACAGTAAAAAAAAAAGAATGAAAAAAAGACATAAAATGTATATAGCATAGCATTGGTATACCTGCCTAATTTTTCAAAGCTTCAAAGACCTTCATTTGCCTGGTCTGCTGCTCAAAACGTGTATTTTTGTAAGTTTTTTTTTTTTTTTTTTGATCAAGTGTGACTTCCAGACTCATGGGTTCACATTTGTAGCTCATGTCCTGCTCCCCTTGACTAATCAAGATTTCATTAAAGTTTTAAAAAAGGAATGCTAACCCATTGTAAATGAGGTCATTCCCAAAATATTTTCATTGAGAGTATGTTGTACCAGAGTGTTTTCTCTCTGTTTGAGAGTTGTTCAGAGTATGCTTATTTTGAGCTCTTGAAAAGGCTTTGATGGAAGTAGCTGAGAGTTTTAATGGCAAATTCATGTTCAAAAGCAGCATCCTGTAGCTGATAGTGTTTGCATTTAAGCTCAGTAATGATTGAATTCCCTCATGCAGTGTAAGACAATAGACTAAAGCAGTTCTGCAGCGCAGTCTCGTCTTACGTCAGTCCCTGAAGTCAAGCCTTGACCTCAAGGTTGAATTTAGCAGGGCTGAATAAATGAACTTGGAAGCAGGTAAACAAACATTTCATAGTCAGAGGTGAAACTTGACCTGCTTAAGCTTAAAATGTTTTTTTTCTCAATGTTCGGTGTCTGATTAGCAGCATTTTTAAAGTTTTCTGGTTTATTTTTTCTTAAAGAAGTTGATTTTGCCGCTTTAGAGGAGTGAAGTTTTTAAGATTTAGTTTGTTAAAATTACTATGTAACTTTACAAATATTCAGTATATTATAACATAACAATTTGTACAATTCTGTGTTTAGTCAGTTTGTGTTCTTTCTAGCCAAACACTAAAAAAATCAAGAAATTATTTACAGCAAAATCATGTTTTTGTGAAATGACTGTAGACTAGGGCTGCATGATATTGGAAAAATATGATATTGCGATGTTTTATTTTTCTGCGATAAATATTGCGATATAAATACAGTTTCACAAGATGGTTTTAATAGTTAATTTTTTTTCTGGGGATTTTAACAGCATTCAAGTACAGAAATTTAATAATCACAATGCAAAATGATTTTTTGCCTCATTTCTAGTCAAAATATCTAAAAATTCTTAGATCATGTAAAATAATGTTTTCGCCTTCAGATAAAATATCAAAACAATTAAGTAAAATCTTATTTTAGTTAGATATTGTAGTTATTTGGACAAGAAACAAGACAAGAAAATCAAAGAAAAACATTCTTTTGGTATAAATTATATAAATTATGTATAAATTTAATCAAATCTGTTAAACCTCCAAAGACCAATATTTTTTTTGTTTAAATGTTCTAAACTCTCTTGAAATGCTCATTTACAGGCCTTAAACACATGCAGATGATAAACCTTTATTTGGTTAATCAGAACACAAATCACATGTGTTCTGTAGCTCCTGGTGAGCTGTAATTCAGACTAAACATTATTTATTTTGCAATGTAACTATTGTGGATGCGCACATTGCGTAACATCAGTTGCATCTTTTTATTCTCTAATCAAATGAAAGTAGAGGCAGGATTTCCGTTGAGGTGACTACAGTTTTTGTGTTATCAAGACTACTACGGAGACTTTTGAAGAGGAGAGATTTGTGGTTGCTTATCCGGTGCTGTATGAATCACTAATCTCGGATTTCACAATGTTATTAAATATTAAAAATTATATCAATATCAATAGCAACACTCGCGCACAATACGTAGCTGATTCAGTCATTGTCTAGCGACATAAAAAGCACACCGTGTTTTTTTTTTTTTTGTTTTTCCTTGTCAACAAAAAAGGCAGTGTGATGTGTCTCGCATTTTTAGAACGTACTGTAAAAGCACGTTCGGTGTGATCGACCCCTAACCCTCCTTCCAAAGCCATCAATAAAAGATTTTTTTTTTAAAAAAAAGAAGAAATCTCTTAATCTCACTAACTAAGTACAACAAAATATCAGAATTAGCAGCACCAAACCACACATGAAGTGGGCACAAGGGTAAAGCAGGAAGTGATGAAAAGATTCTATAGGGAGTTAAGAGTTCACTGATTGGAATCTTCTTGTTTCTTTCTGGACTGAAGTCATACAAAAAGTCATTTCAGAAAATGTGGGAAACTCCTTTGAACATTGATTATAATTCTACTATGTATCCTTAATTGTACACACCACACCACACCTTTGAGCATTGATTATAATTCTACTATGTATCCTTAATTGTACACACCACACCACACCTTTGAGCATTGATTATAATTCTACTATGTATCCTTAATTGTACACACCACACCACACCTTTGAGCATTGATTATAATTCTACTATGTATCCTTAATTGTACACACCACAAAATTGTAATATTGTTTTGAATTGGACTACACTGCTGTTTTTAATTTAATTTATTTATTTTAATTTATTTATTTTTTTTGTTTTATAATTTTTAATTATTTATGTTTCTTTTCTATTTTCTCTTTTTTTCCCCCCTTAAAATACTGTATACTGTTCATGTTCTACTAGGTACAGTGTACATATGACTAATTTAAAAAAAATTCAATAACAAAAAAAAAATAAATAAATAAAAGAATGGAAATTTCATTGATGAAAGTAGACTCTGATGCGTTATGCAAAACCATCAGCCTCTTCAGAACCCAAGCCATGGGGTTTATGGATTCAAACAGACTATTGCATCAGGCAAATGGATAAACACTATAAAATGAGCAAGCTGGAATAACATGCCTAACTAAACCTCCTTTTCTAAATGCTGGTATTATTTCTGCAGAAAATTATGGAAATTATCCACATGAACTGGACTATGCGACCATTTTTTTTTTCCACACTTCTCTATTTGCCTCTTGAATATTATACACAGTTTAATGTGTAGCTAATAACAAGCTAAGTTTTGCTTTAAAACTGTTACCATCTGAGACTCATTTAGGGAATTTTAATGACAGCCGATTAATTGGGCTTTAGTCACATCTTAGGTCTGAGTTTTGCCATGCAACTACTTCCGCAGATACAGTTTGACTGTTAGTTTGAGATATTGATCTTAGCTTGTCTATACAGTTTATAGCGTGACATGTACATACTTGGCTAAAGGCGGTATGGTTCTTTGAAGACTAAATCCACATCTGAAAACCATATTCTCTGTGTGCCAGCGCCAGTATATTTAAACTGCTTGTGTGGGTTTGCAGATGCTTTTCAAAGAAGGGAAGATGAAATGGACATGTTGTGTCTGGTAAACGAGTGGATGTTAAGTCTGTACTGTCGTCAAGTGGAGTTAGGTGGACATTATCGCTCTCTGATTTCAGAAAGTGATTGCAGCTTCAAAAGATCCACTTTTTTGATCTGATCTCAAACTAGTGTTTACCGAGGCACGAAACACTCGCGGGCCTCTGACCTGTGTGTTTAGAACCACTCAATGTGGTGTTTACTGCGTTATTCACTCTGGAGGAGTCATGTTATGTTTCTTGTATTTGTAGGCATCGCTGGATTTTTCTCTATTTTTTGAAAATGTATTCTGATTTGAGAAAATGACTACAATTAATGCATGCTTTGAGCTCAGAAATGGCATGAAATAAGCAGTTAGGTATTCGAGTTAACATGATTGGCCTGGCAATATGAGTAAAAACATTATCAGAATAATTTTTTTTCATATCAATTGATAAGAATTCTTATTATGAAAGGTCTTTTTTTGCATTTGGAGAGCAAATTATGGCTTTGTCATCAGACATTTCTCAAATTAATATTATATATTTTTTATCATATTTCATCTCTTAAACAGTAACTTCTACAGGACTGTTAAATGGTAAAATATTCTAAATAAAAGTATAGATAAAGTATTCTTACTATTTTAGTTAGAATTAAAATCAACCATCATAGGTCTTCCATGGTATTTAGATCTTGTTAACCACAGTAAAACCAGTTAAAACTTCACTACCATGGTAAAATTTCTGTAATTTTTTTTTAATGGTATTTATGAAAAACAGTTGCCTGATGATAGAATTTCATCCAACAAAAATAGTATAGCTTAGGGCTGCACAATATATTGTTACAGCATCGATATCGCAATGTGTGCATTCGCAAAAGTCACATTGCAGCATCTGCAATTATGGTGTTTGGGATTATTATTGGTAACCAGCAATGAAGAATGTACAGTGTTTACATTTTACATTTATATTTGATTATTCAATAATAGGGGCTGGACAAAATAGCGATGTGCATGAGGTGGCACTTCTTGTAATGGTAGATCAAACATATCAATGTTGCAATTCAAAGAAATATATGTGCTGTTAATAAAAGAAATACATCTCAACTTTTTTCCCTCTTATTTACAAAAATCACGATATATTGTGGATTATTTTCTTTTGATATATCTAGTGATCTATCATTATCGGGGGAAAAATATCATGATAGTATCGTATTACTGTACCTGAATATCTGACTACTTCACTTATCTTTGCTCTATCTGATTTATTTATTCTTGCACTTTCTTTGATTCACTCCTCTACAAGATTATTCCAATCAAGATAATTATTTTATTCCAAATAGAGCTATTCAAGTCATCTGCCCAAAATCATATTTACATCGCAATATAAACCGCAGCAAAATAAAATATTGCAATGTCAGTTTTTTTTATGGTATATCGTGCAGCCGATATACCATAGCTATACAGCTTAACAAGAAAAAGCTGTAAATATTTTTATAAAATTATAAATCATATTATTATTATTATTATTATTATTGTTATTATTTTTATTAAATTATTACATTAATAGTTAAGCAGTTTTAAAATGAATTTGTTTTTCGTCATTTTGGTTTTGTTTGCTTGTTTGAGCACTGTCTTAGACATAACACTTAAAGTTCTTTATGTAAAAAAAAGAAACAATGCAATATAGTGCAACAGTTTTTTTTGCATGTTAGCCCATCAATTTCTAGTTACAAAAAATGGTTGTTAATACATGTACAGAAAAAAAACATCCCAAGGACATATAAAAGAGAGAACATATTTTATAAAATAATAATTATTATAATAATTATTATAATTATTAATAATAAAAAAAAAGGATAAAGTGAAGAAAAAAGTGGCCTTGTTCTCTGATACTTCACTCAGTTCAGTATGGCTCATAATTGAAGAATTAGATGCATGACAGGAGACCATCTCTTTAGGAAAATTGTTTTTGAAGTCGTAATGCATATGTTATTTGTTCCATTTGATACAATTCACACACATTTTGAATCCAAGCATTATATGATGGATGTACAGAATTTTGCCATCTGCATGTGATGCACTTCAAAGCTGCAGCAAGTAGGATTTGTAATAAGTAAATTTTTGATCTGCTATCGAAGCCCTCAGGGGATACACCTAGCAGAGCAACTGTGGGATCTTCAAAAAATTCATGATGGAAGATTTCCTTAAGAGCCTTAAATAATTCTTTCCAATAGTTACTTATATAGGACATCACCACAGAATATGGATGTGGTTACCAATATTCTGTCCACAAATTCTCCAGCACTTGTTGAACAGGAAGGGTTCCATTTTGAAATTATTTGTGGAGTTCTGAAATCTAGTTATGATTTTTGCATTTTTGAGGGGAAAAAAATGTTGGTATGGATGTGACTTTGGTAAATCAAATATAATAGTTTAAAATCATTGAGTACTGTAAAATACTTGTATACACTAAATACTAGAAACAGTTTATGTATTTTGGTGAAAACTTAATTGTTATACATGGCAAGGTTGATATTTGCATGGAATTGCTCTTATATATTATTAATTTGTGCTTCATTTAGTATTATTTGAGGGCCAGGTAGTAAACGGGGGTAACAGCAGAGAATTTTCTCAATTCTGAATTTATATCTCCTGTTGTCCTTCATATCTATCCTGTTTTCATCAAGTTTATGGCAGTTGTGTTTGTCATCCGATTCCTTCATAGGTATACTGTTCTTTAAGCAACTTAGATGTACCTCATTTTCCCTTACTCTCTAAAAAGTCAGTAAACCCCTTGCCTTAAAAGCAAGATGACATTACCTAAAGTGAGTAAACTCATTGTTATTTGGAACTTTGAAGTTGATTTCAATAAAAACATAAAAATTTTATAATCATGGTATGCGCATAGTTCATTTACTTAATGTCAAGGCAATGGGTTTGCTTTTTTAAGTACAGTTTACTAAATGATTTAAAAGCAACTGCTTTACTCGTATGTAAAGTCAACTTATAGTTCTTTTTACAGTGTACCTATAGGGCAGCTTAAGTGGAAAGCGGCACATTTTACCCCATCCTTCTCTACGTATTAAAAGAAGTGTTGACTAACTATGCCAAGAAGCACAAACACACCCACTTTACCATAGTCCCAGGTGAGAGCAGTAAAGCACTGGCACTTCCCCGCTCTGGGATCATGCGACTGGCACCATCTGTCAGACTCTGAGCCTGAAGCTGCTACATCACAGGAAGAGCTCTCTGAATCTTTCATACACGCGTCTCATTATTTATGCTCTTTCTCGGGACACAACACCACACAATCATATGGCACTGCTCTGTCTGAACCTCCGTCTGCTTTACTGCAGTCTGAAACCAAGTTATCAAGCTGGTGTGGAGCTGTGTGTGTCCCACTCTTTGATCGCAGGCAGTAAAATTTGTATATGCTGGTCCTTTATTCCTATTTTAGTAGTGTGCTATAATAATAATATTGGCTGTGTATGCCAATATACTCTCTTATAGTTTCCCCTGTTCTTTTTCACCGATTTTTGAAATGGATTTTGCTACTTTACTCATGGTGGAGTATTTGTTTTTAAATGAATTACAGTATATCGTCTACGTAAGTATAAAAAAGTACACCCAAATATGCAAATGAGTTTTTATCCTTTTGTTTGCAAGTATGGACAATATATTTACCTGAACATTTACTTGTATTTAAACCAAGATCCTAAATTATTGTGTTTGAATAGATCAAGTGTTGCCTTGTTGCAGTGTTTAATCTGTTGTTCAGCCAATAAACCACAAGATATGCACACATATATGATTGGGTGTTAGTTTTACAAATGAGATAGATGTTTTTGTTCTGAGAAATATTTTAGGGGGCCACATTTAAGTTTAACCTCAAGTGGTTCCAAACTTTCTTTCTTTTGTTGAACACAAAGATATTTAAAAAAAAAAAACAAAAAAAAAACAAACAAACAAACAAAAAAAAAAAACCCAAACAAAACTGAAAACCTGTAACTGTAGTCTTTCATAGTATAAAAAAACAACTTTATGGAGGTCAATGGTTAGGGTTTCCATATTTCTTTAAAATGTTGTCTTTTGTTTTCAACAGAAGAAAGAATTTTAAAGCGTAAATGATGACTTTTGTGTTTGGTTGTTTCGGCATTTTGCGATTAACGTGGCAGTTATAAAAAATAAAACATCTGTTTTAAAGAATTTGTCTCAACTGTGTTTAAAAACGCATCTCAAGACCCTCACCGGCCACTTTATTAGGTACATTAGTATTGAGGTGGCCTCCTTTTGCCATAACTGTCTTAATCCTTCGTGGCATAGATTCAACAAGGTATTGGAAATATTCCTCAGAGATTTTGGTTCATATTGACATGATAGCATCACGCAGTTGCTGCAGATTTGTCGGCTGCACATCCATAATGCGAATTTCCCTTTCCACGTCCTAAAGGTGCTCTATTGGATTGAGATTTGGTGACTGTGGAGGCCATATGAGTACAGTGCACTCATTGTCATGTTCAAGAAACCAGTCTGAGATCATTCGCACTTTGACATGGCGTGTTATGCTGCTGGAAGTAGCCATCCGAAGATGGGTACACTGTGGTCAAGAAATGATTGACATGGTCAGCAACAATACTCAGGAAGGCTGTGGCGTTGACACGATACTCGATTGGTACTAATTGGCCCCAAGTGTGCCAAGAAAATATCTCCCACACTTTACATCACCACTACCAGCCTGAACCATTGATACATGTTGTTGTATGCATGTTGTTTCATGTTGTTAATGCCAAATTTTGACCCTACTATCTGAATGACGCAGCAGAAATCGAGACTCCTCAGACCAGGCAACGTTTTTTCCAATCCTCTATTGTCCAATTTTGGTGAGCCTGTGCTAATTCTAGCCTCAGTTTCCTGTTCTTAGCTGACAGGAGTGGCAGCCTGTGTGGTCTTCAGGTGCTGTAGCCCATCCACCTCCAGGATTGACATGTTGTGCATTCACAGATGCTCTTCTGTATACCTCAGTGTAACGAGTGGTTATTTGAGTTACTGTTGCCTTTCTATCAGCTCGAACCAGTCTGGCCATTATCCTCTGGCATCAACAAGGCATTTGCGCCCACAGAACTGCCACTTACTGGATATTTTCTCTTTTTCTGACCACTCTCTGTAAACCCTAGAGATGGTTGTGCATGAATCTCAGTAGATCAGCAGTTTCTGAAATGCTCAGACTGGCCCTGTCTGGCACCAACAACCATGCCACTTTCAAAGTCACTGAAATTACCTTTCTTCCTCATTCTGATGCTCGGTTTGAACTGGAGCAGATCGTCTTGACCATGTCTACATGCCAAAATGCACTGAGTTTCTGCCATGTGATTGGCTGATTAGAAATTTTTGCGATAAATAGTTGTGCCTAATAAAGTGACCGGTGAGTGTATTTCTCATTTGGTATATTTATAACAGAACAATGACTGATTTATTTTTTTTTAATGGTTCCATGAGTATTTTTCTAATTAAAGTACACAACTGTAAAGAGATTTTAATTCAGAACAAATCTCTGTTCAGGCACAGCATTACTAACCTTTTAATAATAAAACATTAAAAAAAGGAAAACTATAAAAGCAAAAGCTATAAAGAACCAATATGCAGCATTTTTAAAGGGTTTATTGGCCTGAATGAAAAGATTTAATTCTCAAAGTTTGTTTTGTCATGTTTTTGTTGTGTGTCTGTCTGGTGTCAGTGGTCTAATTTTAAGCACATGATGGTTAAGTTTACTTTTTCAGGTTATAGTGTATTTATATATTTTTTGACCAATCATACAGCCTGTAAATGGTTAAACACAAATGTAGTAGTTTAAAGTGAAAGTCATAGATTGTTGCTGTAGTGACTTTCATGTCATGATCAGGAATGTAAAGCGAGGGGACGTGATCGATTGGACAGCAGGGCTCATTAGTTTTAACCTGTTCCTGCACACGCACGTGTAGGCGACTGTCACTGTCAGGGAAGCTGCGTTTGGCATGTCGAGGGTACAGGCATCATGTGAAGAGCTGTGAATAACTGCCATGCATGTGTGGGATGAAGACGGATCACAGAGCGCTGACATTGTGTCATGAAAGCTCCTGTGCTGAGCTCATGCTAAATATGTTCATGTACACGAGGCTTGCTTCAGTTTCATGCATGCTTGTTTTATTTTTATACGGCTTTCATGTGTCATATTTTAATGGTGTAGTTCACTCATGAAATAATTAAAAATGAAAGCTTGAAATATGAAAATGAAACTATGAGTTGGATAGATTAACTTGATACTAATGATGCTGCTACAGATTTGAACAGTTTAGTATTTTCAGTTTCAGCTAAGTTTTTAATTAATTTCTGAATATATTTACATGTTGTTTACATAATATCAGTTGAATGGCCAACAGAAACATTGCCAGACTGTAGATTTACATCTTAAGTAAACAAGTTTCTTAAGGATTAGCTTCATCTGTATGTTTGTGATCAATATCTGTAATCTTGCTGGCAGTACATGCCACATTTCCATTGGCAGATGTTCTCTCCTACACAAGAGCACAGGTGAGATGATTTCAACATGGTGAATTTAAACTTTTTTTTTTGTTCGAAATTATTATTGGTATTTCAGCATAAAAGCTTAATCAGCTAATTTAAAAGTTTGCTTATTGAAATATAAAAGTAGTTTTAGGAGATGCACCTTATGTTGGGGTGTGATTAGAAAAATACATGCACAGCAAAACTACTCATTTATATGTAATCATGCATTCACAACAATCATCATGTGTAAGAACCATTTTTGTCTTTTTTTGCTTTTTGTATTCTGTCATTGTCCCAATATGTGCACAAACAAATTAGAAATATGCAAGTATATAAATTAAGCAAAATATTTATTAGTGGTCGACAATTATATCGCCATGTTGTTGTATTTGGAGATACCCGTTTTTGTGTTTGGTCGATGTGTTGAGGTGTGACTTTTATTTTGGCAATGCTGCGACTGAGCATACTGTGCTCACGTTCTTCCTTTTGCTAGCAGTTATCATTCAGTTCTGTCATTTGCCAATGTCATATACAGTAAGTCTATCTAATAAAAAGAACACTGTTACTTTTAAACAAAGTAGCTAAAATGTAAACGAGTATTGTTTTGATTTAATTATTTTAGTGATGGACAAACAATACTTTGTTTGCCATCAGCATTCAGAAAATACACATTTAAATATATTCTAAACAAATCTTTGAATCCTTGATGAACATTTAATTCCACAATCTTTCCAAACTTAGACAGATCCAGCTGTGAGAGCTTATAAAGTATGCATTTGTTTCCCCAACGATCATGTAGGAGAGTTCAGCTTTAAGCTTTTTTTCAAATTTACATTTTTTTTTAAAATTATTTTGCACTTTATAAATGGACACACTTATTGCAAATGCATAATTTACTTCAGTTTTAAATGAATTAATGTAATCATTTGTTTATTAAATAATACAATTATATCAGACACGCTGCTTTCAAGGTATTGGCATTAGCCTTTAAAAAAATCCATATAGTCAACCTCTAATTATGTTTTAAAATGAGGTTTTTAAAGTAGAATAAAAAGTAAAAATGTCTACGAAATATATAAAATCTAGTTTCTCAATCTCAGTCTCATTTATATATTTGATTTCTAATATTATTTGTATTTAAAACTGGTAACAGAAAAGGCAAACAAAAAAGAATGGGTGTGCTAAGAACATGCAATAGTATGTGAAATATATATTATGGAAGCATTGGCAACAGGAGGGTTAGCCCTACATAAATTTAAGACTTAAGCATTAAAATCATTGACCTATGTGTGTTGTCTCTAAATTATCTACCTTTGAGTTACATATGATAAGTTTCTAATATTCCATTCAAATGGTTTCATTTAATATTTCATCATGGTTGATGGCACATTAAAGCATTGTATGCAGTTTGCAACTGCATGAAGTCTGCATCCACTGGTGACTGGTAATGCTGGAAATATAAACACCATTTCTGCTGTCCAAAGATGCATCAATTACGTCAAGTTTCCACTTTTTTGCTTGGATGTTAAAACAGTCCTGCTATAAGTTGTCAGTCACTGAAATGGTCCCTCGCCAATTTGAGTTTGAGATCCCTAATCTAGTAGGAAGCTGCAGTTGATGTTCTGTACTATTGCTGCAACTAGTGACCACGTTTACATGGCCATCAATAAGCTAATTATTTTCCTTTAGTTGAGTAAGAAAATAGTATGATTAAGGTGTTTACATGAGTTGCTTTTTAAATGTTTCTTTCATGTTCCCATTTTAAATGTTATAGTACATAATTCGAATAATCTTAAGTCACCATTCAATACGAGTTTCCTCCAGCGCTTCACGCAACAGACAATTTTTGTTTGTCATGACACCATAAGTGATTATTGGCGTTTCGTTTTTAATTTTGTGACTGCGTTAATTTCTCAACCTGTGTGTGTGTGTGTGTGTGTGTGCAAACAGATGACAGCGGATACAAATTCTCAATAAACAGGCCCCCTCTGCCACTTTATTCACTAACTTTTCATTTTTGCCCCCGTGACAGTCACTTCATAGTCGAGGCATTCATGATATCCATGATTTCTAGAATTCTCTGTGTAGTCATCATTTCCCGCTCACACCAAAAAATGCTCTCTTGCTTAAAGCCGTTCTCATTCGTTTGCCCGACAACTGCTGCACTGAAAAAAATTATTCAAAGATGATTCCTTGGATTTACTCAATTTTTTACGTTAAGTGGTTGTAAACAATTTATTTGTTGAATTTAAACAAACAAATTAAGTTGAACATTATTAAATTAAATTTGTTTAAATTAAACACAAATAAATAGTTTGCAACAGTTTTGCATGCAACACTTTTTTTCAGTGTGTGTGTTCTTCCTGTCGCAAAATGTAGCAAAGTACTACAAAACGGTAATAGTTTAGGTGTTCACATGTCTGTATTGCACTATGTGACTATAATAGGAATACTCCACATAAAATACATCTTTGTTTGTTGTGAATACGTGCCCTCTACTGGCAAAAATTACATACTCTGCCATTAATGTTAAAATATAAAATACAATTATTGTAGTATAATGGTTTTAGGCCCCCATTAAGCTCTCAAACAGACTTTCAAGGGCCTCAATAGTATTAAAAATATATTATAAAATGTTTTCAATGGAAAAGGTGATTTATATTCCAGAAAATGTCAAATGTAATTGATGGAATGTAAAGTGGGGGATTTTTTTTTTTGTAGACTGTATATATATAAGTATATATATAATTGTCTAGCTATGCCAGGCTTTAAAATATTTTGATTTATTTAATTGAGATTTGCATTGTGATGTAAATTAGGAAGTTAAGAGAAATGCCCAAGAACATAGTATCATTGAGTTGAAAATGATGCTAATGAAACTGCAGATCAGCAAAGTACTACAAAATGGTAATAGTTTAAGGTGTTTGCATGTCTGTACTGCACTTTAATAATGCAACTAAAATAGGAATACTCCGTCTTAATTAGATTTCTGTTTAGTGTATGACTTTAGTCAGATTAAGGTAATCAAAAAACGCTGTTTACTTGGTAGACTCGTAATTAGAATGTTGTCTTAATCATATTAAAAGTGCATTATTGGTGTCCATGTAAACATTGTCAATGTCACGTATGCAAGCTGCAGTATAGTGGGCACCTGTCTTCTGGAAAACTGTTGAGTGAAGCAAAGCCAGAGGTCAAAGGCTCTTTACAGTTGTCCCTTGTGCATTAACAAGAATGGAGGAATTTCTCCTGCACACTGAATTGCTGTTTTCAGATGTATATTTTCACTGAGGATGTTTAGGAAGTTGGCAAATATTTCAAGTGTGGTATAATCTTACCACCATCCACAAGATGATTGTCTTTCCTTTGTAAACTCTTGAGTGAAGTGTTCAGCACAGAAAGCTTGTGCTGGTCTGCCATTGTGTGCTCAGAGTTGTTTTATTCTTCTGGATAGAGGGTCGGTTTCATTCATATTTATAGTTTTGATCTTCTGACTTCTTTAGAGCAGTTTTGAAGTTATCGCACTGATTCGTGTACTAGAACTCTTCTTCAAGGATCTGAGTGTCATTCAGCAGACAGAAGTGAAGGAAACGAATACAAGCTTTACACTCCCACAGCTTCATGCATCTATAATCTACAGCGATCTGCCATGCTGGCTTATTTGAATATCCTGTCATTTTTACATTCAGTGTCAGGGTTTTGATAGGTGATCTTCTTATACCTCTGTGTTGCAACCCTGTTTTAATAGGGCAAAATCACCAATGGTTTAAACTTGAGTAAATCAAATTGAACCCATTAGAAGCACAATATATTTAAAACAAAAAAACAAAAAAACAACCATTAGAACAGTGTTGAATATTTTGCTGACTTATGTACTTGCATTATCCTAAAGGTTTAAAAAGCAGATAAGCAGAAATTGAGGAATTCCAAAGAGGCGTTCATAAATTGTTTTATTAGACCAAACGGAGCAGTATTATGACAATATTTAAATGTACTTAGTAGGGCTATGCGATTTAATCGAAATCATAAACAAATAAACAAGAAAGTGCTGACGAGTGGGATGATGGCATCTGCCACTTCAGAAGCATTAACAGACAAATTAATGCCAAATAAAAACCACACGTCGGTAATATGGGAATATTTTGGTTCAAAGTCACAGACACCAAACAAAAACCGGTAATTTGAAGGAGCTGTAGCAGAATTGTTGCCACATGATGAGGAAATACTACAACCAGCACCTAAAATAAGCACCACAGGCAGCTATATGAGGAGTATCTTGCAAAAAGTCAAGTAGTATTGATAGTATTGCCAATGGCACTCAATCTAGTAAATGGTGGTGTTAATGTTTCTTTTTTTAACTAAAATTCACTGCAGTAAGAAGCTACGATACAGATTGAGCTAAATCTTGACCATAAAATTAAATCGCACAATGTGCACAACACAATGTCAAAAAAAAAACAAAATCGCAATTAGATATTTTTCCCAAATCGCACAGCCCTAGTATTTAGTATGATAAAAACAGTGTTGTTTCATCCTCTCTTTGTTGACTGTGGTGTAATAAAAGCTCTGCTGTTTTCGTGCCATGTCGCACTCATTTCATATCGTGAGTTGTTTTAGCACTTTTATTTCACTTCAATGGGTTTCAGCTTTATTCTGCTTCATACTACCATGATGATAAGTTTTGAATTCTGTAACCTATCCATGAACGTGATTTCTGCAGGATTGCAAAATGAAGACAACAACTCCCATTATTCCACACACAGTCACTGCGCAGTGCTTCCCACACAGACTTTACTTGGGCGGGCCGCCCAGGTATTAACTACCGCCCAAGTATATTTAGTGACACTTTTTTAATTTATTTTTATTTTTTATTATTGTTATTAAGATCCTTTACATTTTTTTTGTATCAGCCCAATAACCAAACAGCTGTGATCAAGTAGTGGAAAACTGTACCCGTTTCACTCTGTGTGCACAAGACCTGTTAACGCTCCAACAGACAATCTCACGTGCTCTGCAGACCCACAGAGGCATGCAATTTTGGGACTTAATTTTGTCTGGTCCAGGTTCTAAATCTCGTAAAATGTCCGGGATTAAATTTTTGCTTTCACTCCCTAAAGTTCATATGCGTTTTTGCATCACCTTTTTACTTCACCTTACTTTTGCTTTGCTTCGCAACTGACTGCGCACGCACAGTCACGAGAGCGAGGAAAAACATACAATAATAATTTTTTTAAAAATCTAAACAACTAAGAAAAAAAACTTTACTATATACTCGAAGAGGATGAAATGACTGGTCTAAACTGGCTGCAAAATGTATGTACACCATTAGTAATGGTTAATCAATGCATTTTCTTATTTAAATCTACACGCTTTAATCTTGTAATTATGATAATTTTAGAGCTATATTGTCTGTTTTTATTCCCTTTTCTGTCATTCATTTCTCATTTGCTGATTATTTTATTAATTTGATGGTTACTATATTACATAGGCTTTTTAAAATGTATATCTAAAATGCTTTGACATTCAAGTTTGCTTTGAACTTGAAAGATAGAGAAGCAGATTTTACCTGAATAGCATAAACAAGAAATTGTGGATGCCTTTTCTTTTTAATTTTAACCCATTGAAACGAAACAATCTATACAAGTGTATAATAAATTAAATTGTTAAATTAAATTAAGAATTGTTTGTTATACAGTAGGATTAAGAATTGTTTGTTATACAGTAGTTAACCATTTATGCATTTTGGGTAAAAGGTGTTTCGATTTGGCTATCACCAGAAGTATATTTCAAACCTGTGGGAAGCACTGCTGCGTCATAAAATACATCATGTTTGTTATGAATACGTGCCCTCTAGTGGCAAAAATTGCATACTGTGCCATTAAATGTTAAAATATAAAATACAATTATTGTAATATAAAGGTTTTGGTCCCCCACTAAGCTCTTAAACGGACTTTTAAAGGGCTTCGACAGTACTAAAAATATATTATAAAACGTTTTTATAATGGAAAAGGTGATTTATATACATGAAAATTGCAAATTTAATTGATAAAATGTGAAGTGAGGGATCTTTTTTTGTAGTGTGTTTGTGTGTGTATATATGTATGTATGTATATATATATATATGTATATATATATATATATATATATATATATATATATATATATATATATATATATAAATGTCTAGCTATGCCAGGCTTTAACATATTTTGGTTAATTTAATTGATTAAAAGTTAAATAAGTGAAATGCCTAAGAACAAAGTATCAGTAAATTGAAAACAATGCTAATGAAACTGCAGATTTATAGAAACACACAAAAAATCAAGACATTTAGATTTTTTTTGCCATTAAACCAATTAAAGACTCTTTTGAAACCACCCCCTAAACAATTCTCCATAGCAGACGTGTCTTGTGTTCACTTGTATATAGTAAACCGTGTTTGTTTTCAAACTAAAGTTCTTCAGTTCCAGTTACTTACAAAATTAACATTCAGTCTGTCATTGCAATTTGCGTTCTGCATAAATAAGGTCCTGCTTGTATAGTAGCAGTGTAGCACATTTATATGCAAGTCTTTGCCACCAGACAGATCAGGTGAGGACACGAGAAGAGCTCTGAGATCATGTCTGGATGCGCAGATGAGTCTTTCCAATCAGCTTCACCTCTCTTACCTGTGAGCTGGAACCTTCTTCTGGAAACCTTTCCAAACGTTGTCTGGCAGCCCCCCATTATCAGCCCTCCCGTCTGCTCCAGACTCACTGGAGTGTAAAAGTACGATGATGAACAGGTGAAGAGTGACTGGATGGTGTTGCAATGAGAAAAATGCATGCTATATTTTCTGGATAATGAGTTGATGAGACAGAATGTCCATCAGGAATGATGCAAGGCTAGGCTCACCTGTTTTCCAAAGTATTTTAAATTTTATAGCACCAAAACTTTGGAGTATTGGGTGCCTGAAATGCATCCAAGGAAACTTGTTTGAGGAGATATTTTGCTTTTTCTTTGTGCAGTTCCACTCATAGACACACGAGGCCACCATAGACTTAAAATTAGCATTTGATATGCTCTTTATCTGAGTATACATCAGACGTTTTCTTGTGAAAACTGACTGTTGACATGTTTATGCTCTGTAACAGCTGTCCTAGCTTAAGTTACTGTAGCAGCTTCACCAGCAACAGTCCCAGTCCTCTTTTGGTTAATCAGTTCTAGATTTGATCCAGCTGTGAAAACATCCTCCAGTGTCAGAATTAATGGGCTGTATATCTGAAATCGTCCCCATACCCTCTTTCACTATTCCTATATTAGTCCACTAATAAAGTGCACTTAAAGGGATAGTTAACCCAAAAATGAAAATATACTTACTATTTACTCACCCTCAAGTGGTAGAAAGTACGGTTTGTGATTGTGCCATGCTGTTCCATGTTCAAATGGACTCACAGCTGGAACTGCTAGGCTTTTCTTAGAACGGTTCGGCATGATAGTGGAAAAGTGGCTTTAGAGCATAGCTCTCAAACTTGATTCCTGGAGGGATACAGCTCTGCAGTATTGCTCCAACCCTAACCAAACACAGCTGATCCAACTAATCTAAGTGTTCAAGACTACTAGAGACTGTTAAGGTGTGATTTGGAGCTGGTTGAAGCAAAACTATGCAGATCTGCGGCCCTCCAGGAATTGAGTTTGAGACCATTGCTTTAGAGTTTAACAGTCTTAGCATTTTGATTAATCTATCTGGACTGGTGGGAGCACTTTTAGCTTAGCTTAGCATAAATCATTGAATTGGATAAGACCAGTAGCATCTCGCAAAAAAAAAAAAAAAAAGAAATCAAAGCATATTGATAATTTTCTTAATTCACTCCTCTGTAGTTACAGTACATGACCTAAGACTGACAGGAAATTTTAATTAGCTGTTCAAGGTTTAATGATAAATTCGAGCTTGATATAGACCATTTCAATGTAGTCATGTCATTGGCCCATGAACATTTCCTCCTCATCAAACTATTTCATAACTGTAACGAGGCAATTTAATCATAACTTACTGTTAAAACAGCTGTCATAACATGTCAATATGTGGCACTTTTTAGATTCTCGCAAGCTATAGAAATTAAAAATGTAAAACAGAAAATATGCTAGGATCATTGTTTTTATTTACATCCCTCAAAATGGTCTATAGCTAGGACTGTAGGATCGATTGAGTGCACTTCAGGAGGTCACTTTGGCTTCGGACCCCACTACAAATGGCTGCTCTCTCAAATAGTGCAGTATTTGTGTGTGCATAGATCCCTGCTCTTTTTGACTGAATTATGGGGAAATCTGCATCTATTATTTGTTGACATTTTAATATCCAAAATGGGCCTCTCTTGTATTTATTAATTTTGGGGTGTGACTTGCATAAATAAAAAAAAAATATGCCAGTATGTCAATATGTCAATATTATGCCATAAATTCTTATACCCCAAAAAGTGGCAAAAATACATTAAATATATATATATATATATATATATATATATATATATATATATATATATATATATATATATATATATATATATATATATATATATATATATATATATATATATATATATATATATATATATATATATATATATATATATAAATTAAGAAATAGTTCACCCAAAAATGAAAATGTTGATCATTTACAGCAATTCATTAAGCAATACAAGATGTTGTTGACACTTTCTTCAGTAGTATAACTTTTAAAATAAAATATTTAACCAAAACCTTTATATTTGTCATTCACACTTTGAGTAAACAACAAAAGCACAAGCCAAATAAAATTAATGCTCATGGTTCCTGATTTTGAACTAACACTCACTGCATTTTAGCAGTAAAAACTACAATACAGATTATTAAGCTGACGCTTGATTACAAAATTGAATCGCAAATCAAATCAAAATCGCAATATGTCAAAAAAAAATCCCAATTAGATATTTCCCCAAATTGCACAGCCCTGCTACCTACTCTTAATCATTCAGCCAAACTGTACACACTAGCATTGAAAATTTTTCCTTCAGGAATATTCTAAATGTCATGATAGTCAGGCAAACAGCACCTGATTATTGTCTTATTATCATAAGCTGTGTCCTAAAGGATTTGTAAAAACCTACAAAAAATGTGAAGTTCTTTTTGAGAACTTTTGATCTGAGATTTTCACCACCAAACTTTATGCTTTCCTAGAATTAGCCTGTGCTGCTTTTCGTTTTGTGCTTTTTGATTTAGATTGTGTGTGTTTTTTTTTTTTTGTAAACTCTGTGCTAAACATGCACTAAAAACCCTGAATGAAGAAAACATGATTCAAATACTACTCAAACTATTATCTTTGATGACTTACAATAGGTTTATGAACAGCAGTGTGTTCAAATGCCCTTGCAGACTGTCCATGTGGAAAACTCTTGTCTTAGAGCTTCACTGGAGGATCGCCTTTTGTTCTAAATGCGCCATTGTCAAAAAAAAAAAAAAGAACTTGTCCCTGAATAACCTTGTGAAGAACTTTTTTCCCTCAAGCATCTCAGGCATAAATGATTCATGAGCATTTGAATTTTTAATCGCTCATTTGGTTGTTTTACTCTCAAATGAGTCGACTGCAGGCTTTGGCCTGGTCTGCGTGTTATAGCTGTGCTGTTTGTTTTCATGCTCTCACACACAATAGTCTCTGATTATTCATCCAGTTTTAGTGCTGTAGAGGAAGAGCATGTATTGTTCTTTCATCTTGCTACTTTGAGCTGTATTAAAGAGGTTAGCTTAATGTTGAAGGGCTGTATTTTTCACCAATTAAACTAAATAAATAGATTTATTGCCCAAATTAGTTATAAGCCCAAATTAGTTATTCTTGTAAAAGAAATGTCCCAATGATATATCACTCAAAATGAAGCAAGAAATTAGATATTTTTAGGTGTAATAATAAAAAAAGACATGATAGTTTCCATATTTTTTAGTTCCAGGTTTAAAATCAACTAAACTAAAAGCCAAACCAATAAATTTGTTTAATTTTCATAATGTTCAAATTCCACTCATTGTAAATGTATGTCATCATTTGATGTTGTTATCAGTGGTTTTATCTTCTCTCTGCTAGTGTTAATTTAGTGCCGTTTTTTTATGTGAAATGTGGACTGTCACACTGTCAGTGGAGCAACGAGTTTGCATGTATGCGTTTTTCTAAGTGTATGGACAAATGGGTCCTGCACTACACTGTAAAACCCAAAAAGTTAAGGTAACTCAAACCATTAAAAAAAAAAAAAGTTTGGAAGCTAATCCTAATGAGTACTGTGAACTTAATCCATTTGAGTAAATGAAGCAATGAAAATAAAAAACCTTGGTTTTTAGCTACTGTAGGATTGATTGAGTGCACTTCAGGAGGTCACTTCGGACCCCACTACAAATGGTTTCTCTCTCAAATAGTAATTTGAGCACAGTAAAACCCAATAAATTAAAAAAACTCAAACTAACTGAGTACTGTAAAACCCAATAAATCAAAGCAACTCAAACCGTTTGAGGAAACCGATTGCAACAATCCATTTGAGTTAAACTAAACTATTTGAGTACTGTGAACTTAATCCATTTAAGCTGAAGCAATGAGGTATTTAATTAAATCATTACCTTCAACACAGAGTTCAAAACTCTTTTCAAATGAGTAGAATTAACTTTCAGTAGATTTTAAGTTAACTACACTCATTTGATTTGATAATGTTGACTGTTGGGTTTTACAGTGTATTTGTTTTCATTTGAGTGTAGTGTGGGGTTTAAGATGAGTCTTGTGACCTCAAGAAATGCCCTGATACTTTATTGGTATTTTTAAGTTTGCGTCATTTGGATTGTTTTCTTAAATGAAAATTTGCATTTTATTCTCTTTTGTTATTATAATTTTTTACATTTTGAAAGTATTTAAAAAGTGCATGAATTTGTCCATACATTTAAATTAAGTGGATTCAAAGGTTTTAAGGTCCAACAGTGTCAGATGTAGGCATGCTCTGATCGATCGGCCGGGGATCGGTATCGGCCGATAATCACATTCTACGACTCGCAAGTGTTTGTTTACTATTTTACAAGCAGAGGAAGATGCATTTCCGCGTCTGGGATATACATCAGCAGCGCTACAACACGAGCAATGTTTCCAAATTGCATTGTTAGTAATATTACTTACCATTTTTGTTTTTTTTATTTCTTTTTAACTTTATTGTATATTTATTTTTTATTTTCGTTAAACTCATCAATTTTTCATTTATTATCACTTTCGATTTTGTTTTTCCATCCAGTAATATATTTGCATTATTTAAGCTTCATTTCAATTAAGAAATTATTTTAAACAGTTTTAAATTTAATTGTAACAAAAATTTTGCAAATCACTTGTGTTTTAGTTTTTTAAACAAAGTTTTGAACTGTATTGGCTTATTGTATGAACATAAAAAGCTGAAAGGTTCTTAAAGTCTTGTTTTGCAGGAAAAAAAAAAACAGAGGAAGTGCATTTTTTGATGACATATTCTGCCTTTGTGGGTCTTTTCTTCTTCTTAGATTTGTTTCATTTTCTCTGAAGAAGCGCTTGTTTTCTTTTGTGTGAAGTTGTGGTGTGATCTGTTTTTGATTTCCCAAATGAAAATTCCCTTTTCTTCCTTTCCAGACCCTACTTTCTTCCCCCAACAGAGGCTATAGAGGCTATATTTAAAAAGCGACGGGCATGCAGAATAAAGGATTCCTCCTAACAGAAGGCTGTGCCTGACATTCTGCAGGAGCCAGGGTTAAATCCCTTGCATTTCTGGCATTCCCAGCAATTACTTTGTGCCAGTCATGCTAACGGGCCGAGGCTCAGCAGTGCACATACGGCACATAGTTGTGCGCCATGAGATTAGGGGAAGGCTTATGTGGGTCTGTATGAAGTGAGAATACAGAGGCTTATGGGTTTTCAGGGCAGGGCTAAAAATGAGATCGGCCCTCCCGGGTCAATTTGATTCGAGTAAACCCGGTGTCTCTTCCTCACAGGACCACTTTATGTTCCACAAAAGCACTTTGCACTAGAGAAGATGTTAAAAATGAAGCTCTGAAACAAACAGAAAATGCTCTGAGGCGCCAAAAATGCAGCCACTTATGCATTTCATCGTCTTGAAGAAATTAATTAATTAATTTTTTTTTTTTTTTAAGCTTTATAAAAAAATGAAGTAGCTTTGCAGTTCTAGATAAGTTAGCAGTTTTCAGTAGTGATCACTATACAGTTTCATACACACGAAAAATGAATATGTTTGTCTTTGGTTGCATCCTAATTTACTTCTCTACACTAAAAAAAATGCTGTAAAATTTACAGTATTACTGCCAATTTTGGTTGCAAGAAATGCGGTAAAATGTACAAGTGCACTGTAAATAAACAGTCACAACTGTGCTTTACTTTTTCAGTGCACTTGTACATTTTATAATACGAATTTCAATATTGGTTGCCAGTAATACTGTAAATATTGCATGAATTTTTTTTACAGTGTACTTAAAGGTGTAGTTCATTGATAAGTTTTATCTATCAGCATTTGCTTGTCCTTCACTTGTTCCAAACGTGTGAGTGATTCTTTTCTGAACACAGAACAATACATTTAAAAAAATGTTGGTATACTAAGCAATTGATTGTGATCACATGTTGAAACATGCTGTATAAACAAAAACAGAGTCCAAATTCACAGGATTCATATTTTAGCAAAAATTTACTTTAATAACTAACAATATCCAGAAAAATTCCAAAGTGTGCGTCGTCTAGACAATTTATTATTTACATTTATTCATTTAGCAGATGCTTTTATCCAAAGCAACTTAAAAATAAGGATTAAAAAAGTGCTGGCAAATCACCAGAGAGTAGCAATATATGGATGCCATGACAAATTTATGGTAGTTTAACATTACCGGTCAAAGGTTTGGGGTCAGTAGAATTTTTAAATGTTTTAAAAGAAGCTTCTCCTGTTCACCAAGGCTGCATTTATTCACATACTGCATTATGCAGTATTATCACATACAATAAGAAAGCAGTTTAAATTTTTTGTAATAAATATTTAACAATTTAATATCTTTTACATTTAATAAATGCCACCTTGATGAACAATACACACACACACACACACACACACACACAGACAGACAGACAGACAGACAGACAGACAGACAGACAGACAGACAGACAGACAGACAGACAGACAGACAGACAGACAGACAGACAGACATAGATATAGATACATACATACACGCATACATGCATGCATGCATACATACATATGAAGCACACTCAGAATTGCACAATGTTTTTCCAGAAGCATGGATCATTTGTGCCCGAGACAAACCAACTAGGTCACATGACAGTAACATTGTATTGAATGTACTTTGTCTAAATTACATTCCGATTACATGTTCACCATATAGAACACACTTAAATGCAAAGTACTTGCTTGGATGCAGAGGATCTAATTTTGTGTCCAAACATTAACTCCATATCATATATACAGTACAGCATCTCAACTTCAAGTTATCAATTCAGTGGTGATACCTTGTGTACTTCAGGGTTGTATAACTCAATTCATATTGCAGACTTGTTTGTATGGCTGAATATATTGTGAAGGTTGGATTTAGGCACACCTGCTGTTTTCTGTAGGAAACTCAGATTTATAAGCCTTTAAAATGTTAGTAGTTGTCAGATGCCATGTGGAGCACGACTGCTGTCATAACTGCTGATGGCTAGTCACGACTGCTGACTGTTAAGGCAGATATATATCTGCTGTTTGTTTCTTCACATTAATTACGTTAATTGATTGTCATTTTGTCTGTCTCACAACAGTGTAATATTTTTACACTGTTGGCAGTAAGTTTTATTATTATTATTATTATTATTTATTTATTTTTTTTTTGCATAATCAAACCATTGTCATACAATTAAACTTAATCACCTGTTGCTCTGTAAAGTTTAATTACATTCTCTTTTTGGAACAATGCAGAACAAAAACTGTAGATTTTTTTTAATAAACTATGGAACCTAAGGTTTCAACAAAAATACAATTAATAAGTCATCTGAATAAATAATAATATTTTTAAACCAAATATTCAATAAAGGATTTAATATCTACAATGCAGTTATTATTATTATTTGTTTTATCGCTGTTATTAAAAGCTGTAGAACAAAGGCGAATACAAAACAACAGGTTTGAGAAATATAAAACTAATATTATATTTAAAAAAAAAAAAAAAAAAAAAAAAAAGGGGGTTTATATCCGGTCACTAGCACACCAGGCTGATTTGTGCCTCAGGTGTGTGTGGGCTTGGCTGATGTATTACCACATCAATTAACTTGCTTTCTCATGCCTCATAATCCATTCTGGTCCACCATCCGCTTTCCGTCATCATTATATTTTATGGTAAAGCCAAACTGCTTATATGCCTCTAAATGATGCTGGAGGCTTTCCTTCTGCTTCTGTGATGGCCGTTTTTGACCCATTTGTGCAAACATAACTACTTTGTCTTGAGTAGTTTCAATGTTCTTGTAATTCACCCATACAAATTTAGTAAATATTTCATTTGTAATTTGAATTCTATATTTTGACCAGGAAAAAGATGCTTTTGTTTTAGTAATGTCCCGATCAGATTTTATTGCCCTAGAGTCCGAGTCATTTGATTGAGTATCTACCGACACCTGATCCGATAATTCTATAATGCGTACATAAAAAAGAATAAAGAAAAGCAAAGAATCAGATCCAGGATGTTGCTTATGTTTTATTCAATTCACCTTATTTTAACATTCAACATCTCTGTTAACAAACAGAGCAGCTTCTATGAGGTAGCTTGAACAATCAAGTAATAAATAACATAAATTCTTCACTTTTGGACTTTAGTGCAACAGTAAATGTAAATAAACTAATATAAAAACAAATAGCACCTTAACTTAAAGTACCCGGCAGGCTACCCCAAGTTTACATATCTCACAGTTTGCTATGGCAATGTTGTCATCATCAACTTTAAAATACCTCCAGACCGCAGACATACTTGTGCTTTCCGCTTCAAGCTGCTTCCGCGTTCTACTTTGTTGCAGAGACGATATAGGTTAAATGCCGGCAAAGTGATGTCATGCCGCACATGTTGCTGTTTCTGTGTAAAGTCAAGAGGTCTAACTGTGCCACCGCATCGATCTGGTAAAAAATAATCGAGTTCTTATTAGGAGAAAATGTCCAATTCCGATCGAGTCTGAAACCGTGTGATTGGGCCCGATTTCCGATCACATGATCGGATCTGGAGATCCCTACTTCGTTTTCAAGTAAGTTGTGTGCTTTGGACTCATGCTATGGACAAGCCAGTGGACCTTCTTTTTAATATGTATCTCTCATGTGAGTCTCTGAGGCCTCATTGCTCCATGATAGACTAGCTAGGGAAGTAGATTCATGTTCTTGTGTGTCTGTGTGGGGGCATTTTAGTACAGGACAGCTGCTGCTGGGCCCAGCACACTCACTCACTGGTGACATCAGACCCTCTGATATTTTAAAAGGGGCCACAATCCAGGGCAGCGAGCTAGGTGTGAACACTTAGAACTGTTGTATCTCTTAAAGCTCTTGTGTGTTGGATTCTGGGCAAATTCAGTTATTCAGGCACTGAGTAACTCCCACAAGTTTTCTTCTTCTGGGATATGACCTACTAGCCTTGGGTTGGCAATGCTGCGGCATTGCCCTATTCCCCGTTTCTCATCCAGCCCGAGGAAAAAGATGACCAAGTCCTCGGGCAAGGAGAAGGCTCCCCCGGAGAGCCAGGCACTGGAGCTGGCTGACCCCAAGGAAGTCACCAAGGAGCCTATACCCCCCCAGAAGGTCCTCAAGATCTTCAGCATCAACATTATAGCTCAAAGTCTGCCTTTCTGTCGCAGACGGGTGAGTCCTGAGTTGAAACACAACTATGCCCTTTATTATGCCTGTTGTAATGCTGTTTGCTTTGCTCAGGAATAATTAGCTCGTTTTACTACGAGGTTGAACATTTTATTTTGTTGTTGAAATATATACTTGAATATGGAAATGTGCATGAAATGAAATGTTAGAAATGTGCATGATCACACAGTGACGTGCGAGTCTGTACTCGGCATTCATGTCACTACACTATTTTTAACGTTTAGAACTTGGACAATGTTTGTATCCATTCTTTTAAAGGAAAAAATGTTTACTTGACGTCCTCAATTTGCATATTTTAGATTTTGTTACTGTTGCCCTGGAAATTTCAGTCATAGTATTATGCTTTTGATATTTAAATAGAATCGGTGCGCTCTGGTGCTGTTTAAAATGCGTTGAGAACTGCTGGGATTGTGAGTCATCGTTCAACCTTCAGCCTTCCTGTCGTTCTTAAACCAACAATAGCAGTAATTGCTCGGGCACAGTCAAGAGACTCAATATAGCAGTGCCGATGTATCAGTATGTCATATGGTGTTGCATTAGTGTCATTTTAGTTCTGCTTTCTTAGAAGTTACATGTGTTATTTAGTGAATTTGTTTGTTCAAGATTGATAAAAGGGTGCACTTTAGTTAAAACACATTTACATCTTTACATTAAACAAAACAGATTTTGGGATAGGAAGCAATATGAAGCTGATACTTTATTTGAATCATGTTTTTGTCATCAATACATTTGTGTCCTTATGCCATAATTTCTTTAGTTGCCAGCAAGATCCCATCCGGTGACCTTAAAAAGGCTTGCCTAGGACTTCCTATTTTTAACCCTGACCAGATCCAAAAAAATGTATTGATTGGCTAGTAAAGCAGCTGCTCTCTAGTCTTCTGAACCTCCCATAAGTTCTATATTATAGCGACGCATGTGCTGCATAGTCAAAACAGGAGTGGCCGGAAGGACACTGTACATGACAGCTCGGTTCATTGAAGACTTGCAATGTTGCACCAACTGGCTTAACGTTTGATTTATGACCTTCCGGTAACAGACTTTTGGTTAAATTAACTCAATGGAATATAATGTTTTTGGGTACAGCAGACAAAATGTTTAAATTGAGTTGGTTGAAGTCCTTTTCCAATCACTAAATCATTCTTTCGGAAACTTCTTTTTATAGTAGTTGCCATTTATGGCGGCCTCTATTGTAGCCTTAGGTGTCTAATGTCACTGGCTTTTGCATTTAGCCTCAAGTTATTGCCGATATCACAGATGCTCTCAACCTTAAATAAAAATGTTAAATTTGACAGAGTAAAGAACAGTTGATGTAAGAATGTTCCAAACGACCTTTGTTCCTTTGACTTGGGGCTGGGCGATTATTCAAAAATTGACATTCAGAACCTATAATCGATCTATTTTTTTCAGGTACATTTTTTTCAATTACATTCCCTACCCTGTGTGAAGTCATGTGACCCTGCTCTGTTAAGGCTGATTTATACTTATTATATTATGTTTATACTTATTATATTATTCTGATATTATACCTCTGCCATGCGCACATGTATGGTCTGGCACAGCCTTTGCATTCCCGTGCACCTCTCAAAAAAATTCACAAGTCACAAGCTTTGTGATTAGTTAATTTGGTAGAGGTGACGAGGGTGGATAGTGTGGAGGGCTGCGTATTATTATTATTATTATTATTATTATTATTATTATTATTATTATTATTATTATTATTATTATTATTTTTTTTTTTTTTTTTTTTATTTATTATTATTTTTTTTATTTATTTTTTTTTTCGGCAACGTTTTAATTTCATTTCTTCAGCGTTGATGTTTAATAAAATATCAATGATAATACATGGTGTTTACTTCAGATATTTTAAAATCAAGTAATGCACCTTACGTTCAAAGTAAATATGTGCGCATATTTGCTGTACAAAACTTGTCAGTGAATTATGAAGGCAAAAACATTAAATAAATAAAATAATTGTTCATTAATTGTATTTGAGTTAATGTTCAATTAATTGAGATTTTGATTTTAGGCCTGTTTTAACAAACCAAGTCAGCATAATTGAATGGAGGAGGACGTGTCAGGGCAGACTGTAGTTGGTGCTGAAAATCAGCTCTGACATTAGGAATTTATATTGTATAGTAGTATTAAAGTTTAATACTTTATTACAATATTACTGTTTCACTATATTGAGGATCACATAAATCTGACTCTGAGGATTAAAAAATACAAGACCTCGATTAGTTTTTTCAGCAATAGCTAATGGTGTACTGTATATAGCTGCTTTCATATGTTAGAAAGGGGATCTTTCACAAGGGATTTACATTATATCTGAAGCTTTAACTATTTGAAAACCTTTGGAACAGGATATTTAATATAGTTTTATAGAAAAAGAAGGAAACTTTGCAATATTTGCAGCCCATTGTTCAGTGCTTAATATTTCTCCCCCACCACCAGTGTTCTCAAGAGATTGAGGATGTTATGGGAACCAACCGAATGATAGGGCAAGGAGAAAGCCAAATAAAATGGTCCATATCACTAATGTGCACATGTTCCTTTCAGAAGATTAACTTCGGGAAACATTCCTCTTGAGGTTTGTCTTTGTTCTCGAGGAGCGGTGTTCAGAATTATCACTGTCCCTTGACTTTCTTCTTCCCTTGTAAAATCAGGCCTCCGCTGAGACTGCAGGGTCTCTTAAATTCAAACAAGGAAGAGAAAAGTTAAAAAATAGATCCGTAAACTTCAACATCGCTAAATGGGCATCCCCATGCCTCACCAAGTAAGCAGCTGCTTTAGATGCCACCTTGCAGAAGTGACTTTAGATCCACCAACTGGTGCTAGTGAATGAAATAGCTTGAATTTCTTGTGGTCCCCATAGGCCAATATAAGATCTGTGAAACTTTGCTCAGCATGTTCTGCAGAGTCCACTGAGCATAAAAAAGCAGCTTCTTTTATCATTGTAGAAAGGAAATAGCAAAGATATCCATCAGGGATGAAGTTTAAGATGAAGGTACTCCTTGCTCACATCCAGATATAAGTGTGATTCATGACCAAAAAACTTTTGGTTAACTTTATTATCTTTTTATACATGTGGCATCTCTCTTACAAATGGCTGGCAACTTTCGCATGAAGTCATGCTGAGGAGACCAAATCCTCTTGGTTTCCCCTGGCCTGGTGTAAAAGACAGTTGTTTTTGAAAAAGACCCAGAGGAAATTAACTTTTTAAGCGTTTGGGTGTGCAATGCTTTTCTATTCCGGTTCTGCTTTGCCATTTGAGTAAAGTGATCCGGTCCTGCCCATCAATGCTATTTCACTGCCATGGACATCACCAAGAGATATTTGCTACTTGAGCTCTTACCTTTGGCCTGAAAGTCTCACTATACAATTTTCCTTAGAGATCGTTCACCAAAAATGGAGGTGGCACAGTGGCTAGCACTTTTGTCTCATAGCAAGAAGTTATCTATTTCAAGCCGTAGCAAGGACAAGAACCCTTGTGTCAATGTGGGTTTACTCTGGATGCTCTTGTTTTTCTCAATAGCCCAAAGACATGCTGATTAGGTTAACTGAAGAATCTAAATTGTCCCTCCCCTAACTTGTGTGTAAAACTCAGGGCACATCAAGCTGACTTCAGAGAATTAGATGTGAGAAAAAAATCTTCGGTGTAAGTCTACGTGATAAAAAGTTGCATGTAAACAGACCAAAAACTAGATTATAATGCATGTTCTGTACTTGTGTAAAAGGATGTACCTTAGTCTGTATTGTAATTCTTTAAAGGGAAACTGCTTATGGTTTGTATATGTGTAGCACTAGATCCAGAGTTTACATATCATTTTTACATCTCGCTCACTACAGAGAGGTTCACTCGAGCGAATATGTCTGATAAGCTGATAATCCATATGTTTGCAGATATTAAGTAAATGTGACAATGACAACTGATGACTGTGTTCCTAGCGAACAGTTTTGTGTCTAATTGACGTCTAATAGACATCTAAACGTAGACAACTTGGCTAAAACAAGGCTAAACTTGGGCTGTCAGTGAAAATCTAATAGATGTCTAAGAATAGGCCAAAACTAGACTAGTCATCAAATTAGACAGACTTTATATGTGTAGTAATTCATTTCTGTTTATTTGATGACTCGTCTAGTTTTGGCCTATTCTTAGACATCTTATTAGATTTTCTCTGACAGCCCAAATTTAGCCTTGTTTTAGCCAAGACGACTATGTTTAGATGTCTATTAGACATCTGTTAGACATCTTTTAAAAACCAAAAAAATGCTTGCTGGGTTCCCTTTTGACTTGTTTTGTTTGCTTAGCTTCATCACTTCAGTTTTTGCCCTCGCTCAAAAGCCAGTCAAAACACCATTTCTCAGATGAACATGCCGGTTGTACATGCTGAATCGGGCAAACTCACTCTGTGAGCCCAACAAGAGGTGATGTGTAGAACACATCAAACAATCTAACCTGACAGTAGCTCACTGATGGCCTGACACTGCGCAAAGTTTGACCGTCCACTTGTTTTCCAGGCCTAAGGAGACTATAAGAGAGAGTGGATTAGTAAGTTCTTGTCATAAATATAGCCATAGATGCTGGAATGTGGTTGAGAGGAAATTAATCACTCTAATGAAACTGCTGATCGTTAGCATTCCAATAATTTTTTAAGTGTTCCATTCCAGCTTCACACAACTGCAAAGTCTTCTGAAGCCATATGCTGTGAGGAACAGATTTTCATCAGTCAATCGATAGTCAGTCAGTCGATGGTCAATTTTTTTTGCCGAATGAAAGACAGACACAAGTATGCTCATGATATAACAGTTGCGTCTGTTTAGAAGACTGAATTTTTTTTCTCTTTTTTTAAATGTCAGACTTTAAACAGAGGGATGGAAACTAAGTCTTGTAGGTTTAGTTTTCTTAACAATGGGTAAATGATGGAATTTCCACATTTTAGCTGAACTAATCTTTTAACTGGCTCTACCTTTTGAACACTTGAGGTTTTAATTGTGTGGATAACATAATACAATTTTATATAAATATACTTTATATAAATAATAATTATAAATAATATGCTGTGTGTGTGTGTGTGTGTGTGTGTGTGTGTGTATGTATATTTAACTTTTTTTTTCTTCCGTTGAAGAAATAGTGATGTGGTATTTCTCCTTTTACACTTTTTTATTTTTTACTTTAAACAGGGTGTCCATTGGGTTAAAATTCTTAATGTCTTAAATTTTCAAAAACTAAATTTTAGGTCTTAAAGTCTTAAATCCACAGAAATATTGTGTTGTAGGTTTCAAATCATTTTAAACACGTTTTAATTTACCTTTGTATATATAAAGCTACCCAATCACTAGGCCCACACAGAATCTGCGCGCACAGAATTCCACAGATTTTCCGCAGAATTCTGCAGTTTTTTTAGCCCATCATTAATTCTGTTTATTTACTTGAGTAAATGTGTGTAAATCTGTATTTATTCAGTTTTTAAATTACAGTAATATTATTGATTAATGTAAAAATGTTCATCTAATTTATGTACAATGCAGTTTGTAAAGTAATATTGTCTGTCTTTTAGTGTGTATAGATATATTATATGAGAGACTTGCTTTGTTTACCAAATAAAGTGAATCTAATTGGATTAGCTTTTTAAGCATTAAATAAAAGTTAAAAAGATATTATTTTTTATTTCACATATTAAGGTTTTACTTATGATACTCCCAAAATAATTCCGCTGAAATCCATAGATTTTTACCAAAATTCTCAGCAGAAATAGCAAAAAACGTCTGCAGATTTCATCTGGCCGTACCAATCACCAACAATACATCACAATAATAACTAAACTCTATTTATAATGAATACTATAACATTTTGTTCTGCATACATAGTTTAATTTTTTTTTAAAGAATTGTATACAAGATAGTATGTATACAACTAACGTCTGCTTGTTTTGACAAGTTTTTTTAATATATGTGGCTAAGAAATAACTAATTAGAATTTGTTTTTTGATGGAGCAAGCAAAAAATATTTTGCTGAGTCATTAAAAAAAAATCTTAGCTTTACACCCTATATAAGTGTAAAATTAAATTATTGTTGGTTAAATGTCTTAAATTTGACTTTGTGAAATCTGCAGAAACCTTGTTTAAATGTCTTAATTTAATTTTCAGGGATCTGTAGTCATTCTTTTCTGCACTTTTTCCTTTTAAATTTTCTCCTTTGTCTTCTGAAGTGTCTGAAAAGATCTTGTATGTGTTTTTAAAGTGAGCCATGTGCTAACAATCTCACACAAGAGCTCTGGCCCTGCAGCACATACAAACAAATGAGTGTGGTAAATGTTACATGCTGTGCAGTTCAGACCTTTTTTAAGCTCTGGCTTTGAGGGTTGTCAGTGCACTCGGATTTGTTTTGATGTGTTTGTGTTTCTATGCGCTGCGGTTAGTTCACCATAAGCGCTTTATTTTAAATCGAGACAAGATGGTTCATGTCTTCATGTATGTATCAGCTGAGAGGCAATGTGATGCCCGCACAGGTTTCATCAAGAATTCTGTTGGATCAGAAAGTCTTAGTCATGTGTCTCTTTGGAAAAACATATTTTCTCTACAGTCTTCCCTTTTTTGAGATGTATTGATTAAAATGGATCATAATATTTTGATGCTCGTATTGCTCCCCAGATTACTTGGCAAGCACTGCACAGACATCTTTAGAGTCGCCTCTGCTTGCAGACTAGTGTAGATCTGTAGATTTAATTATCTGTCTTGTGTATAGACTCGAAACAGGTCATGCCACACAGTTTGGATCTTTTTTCATTTATCAGTGTTCAGGCCTGTTGATTTAGCTGTGGAAGTGGGGTATTTGGATTAGTTTCGAACACACTTAACATGTCAGTTTATTTGATCTTCTTGTTTATTTTTTCAAACAATCAATCAACAAAAAATGCATTAAAATTAGGATACAAATTATAACAAACAAAGTTTGTTCCAAAAACAAGAATCTTTCAACAAGTGGATAAAGTGGTCAAATTGTCTGACCCACTTAATTTCGGTGTACTCCATTTACACACCTTTATGACATACACAACGAACAAATTGAAGAACATAAAGTAATATTTAAACTAAAAGATTAGAAAAAAGGGCTACAGTACATAGGGTGTTTTTTTTTTTTTTTTAAATGTTTTTAAAAATATTTCCTAAATAAAAAGACATGAGAATTTAGGGAATTCCTGTTCAGTCATATGTTATGGTCTGCATAACTTAAGCAGTGGCAAAAGACATTTTAATTTAAATGTTTTTTTTTTTTTTTTAAATGAACAGTTCCAAGATATAGTGTTGATAACCTTGGGTAAGTTTTAGGGGGAAATTAGCGAGTAATTTGAATTTGATTACTGTAACTAAATACACTCACCGGCCACTTTATTAGGTTACACCTGTCTAACTGCTCGTACACGCAAATTTCTAATCAGCCAATCACATGGCAGCAACTCAATGCATTTTGGCATGTAGACATAGTCAAGACGATATACTGCAGTTTAAACTGACCATCAGAATGGGAAAGAAAGGTGATTTTGAACGTGATATAGTTGTTGGTGCCAGATGAGCTGGTCTGGGATGGTCTGGGATTTTCATGCACAGCCATCTCTAGGGTTTACAGAGAATGGTCTGAAAAAGAGAAAATATCTAGTGAGCAGCAGTTCTGTGGGGGCAAATGCTTTGTTGATGCCAGAGGTCAGAGAATGGCCAGACTGGTTCCAGCTGATAGAAAGGCAACAGTAACTCAAATAACCACCCATTACAACCGAGGTATGCAAAAGTTCATCTGTGAATGCACAACATGTCAATCCTGGAGGTGGATGGGCGACAGCAGCAGAAGACCACACAACAGGTGCCACCCCTATCAGCTAAGAACAGGAAACTGAAGCTATGATTCGCACAGGCTCACCAAAATTCAATTCAATTCACCTTTATTTGTATAGCGCTTTTACAATGTAGATTGTGTCAAAGCAGCTTCACATAGAAGATCATAGTAAATTAAAACAGTGTTGTTCAGTTTTCAGCGTTTCAGTTCAGTTTAGCTCAGTTCAGTGTGGTTTAATAATTACTGCTGAGAGTCCAAACACTGTAGAGCAATCCATCGATGAGCAGCTCTACAGATCCTGAACCATGCAAGCCAGTGGCGACAGCAGTGAGGAAAAAACTTCACCAATTGGCGAAAGTGAAGAATTAAAAAAATCTCGAGAGAAACCAGGCTCAGTTGGTCATGACCATTTCTCCACTTTCCAAACGTGTTGTGCAGAGCTGCAGTCTAGGCGCCGGAGGCTGGAAGCTGGACCTCAGCAAAGACTCAAAATTAGACAATAGAGGATTGGAAAAACGTTGCTATGACAATATGATCCAAAATCTGAGGAATATTTTCCAGTACCTTGATGATCTATGCCACTAACGATTAGGCAGTTCTGAAGGCAAAAGTGAGTCCAACCTGGTACGAGTAAGGTGTACCCAAATACAGTGGCTGGTGAGTGGATGTAACTTAGTGCAATTTCTCCCATATACATTCTGTAAATAGTCAGAATAAATCTATTCTGCAATTAATCTGATGGTCCAATTGTTTTAAAAAGACCTTTCAGAATAGCACATTTATTTTCATAGTGAATTAACATTGTGGCATCATACTGTGGATGTTGAAAATCCACTCAAGTCTCATCTCCAATCTTGAGGACAGTTCTGAAAAGTGCAAAATCAGCCACACTTATTGAAACTTTTGCCACTATATGGCATTATTTCAAGTCTAAAAGGATTTTGTCTAAAGTAGGTGCCCTTTTTTCACCCTGTTATGTATGGGCACTGTTTGAATATCCAGTCAGCTGATTTGTCCTCCCACCGCTCTGCTCTGGCTCCTGTGGGAGGAAGATGATGGGATTTCATTGCCCTTGAGCTCCAAATAACGCTGGGTGAAGGCATCTGCTATTCTGAGCAGGCCCATTCCATCTCTGGACAGACAAACAGAAAGTGTTGGGCAAACAGTATTGCTGCATTCTCCATATGGAAAATTTGGACCTCTCCAAGCGAACATGATGGGATGTCAGTTAATATGTCTGTTGTCAGGATCCTTTTAGAATATGTATTTTGAAGCATAGAAAAGATGCAAATGTCCAAGTCATGACTGTACACAGAAGTTGAAGAACTTGTCAAGCTGAAGGTAAGTGGCATACACTCAGCGTGACGGTGCAGGGCCAGCTGGCACATGGTAGCAGGACATAAGTTGCCAAGAAGTGCTAGGGCTGACATTATTTCTCAAGTTGCCCTTTTGTCGCCAACTTCGGCCACCCTCATTACTAGAAACACCTATAAGTAAAAAAAATTAAATAAAAATACTGAACTCAAGACAGTAAACTTTTGCCATGTGTTTAAAGACCTCCCACCTGCTGCAAGGCTGCCAAGAGGTGCTAACATTTCTTGCGGAGTTGGCAGTGTGGGTTGAGAGGCTTTCTCCTGGCCCAGGAATGTGTCACGAGCTTCCAGCATCTGCCGAGAGCTTGGGTCTGTAATTGAAGATGGAGCTGCTCCGTTTAAAATGCTCATGTGTTTCAATATCCGGGACCATCGCAATAATGAATGTTTGTACTAAATATCCTTTGTCAGCACAGCACTGGTGTTAACAGCTTGTAATCTGAGTCTGCTTATCAGGATAACTTGGGAGGTGGGAGATGGTTGGCTTTAGAATGGCAGGTCAAGCAGCATTTTTACTTTAGTAGCGTTCCTTCATTGATACCTCACCCGATTTGACCTCTGTTTTGAGTCATTGCTGTGAGACCTGTTAGTCAAGTAAAATTTAAACCTACTGTAAATTAATCAGAAATATGAAAATATTTATGACCAATATTTAGATGCTCCCATGACTTTGACTTTAGCAGTACACAGATATTTTGCAACCATAATAGTTTGAAGTTTCACAGGAGAATATCTAGGTTCGAAATAAGACAGGCGGTATTGTTGAAGAAAAAATGTGATCGTATGCTAAATGAGATTCATTATGTGATATGATATTTAGATTTTTTTTAAATAAACTTTTTTATATTCTAATAACTACTGCAGATAAGTATTAATCCAATTATTTTAGTTGAATTGTTAATTTTCGCACTTAACCATATATTGTAAATATGACATGGCCCACTTAAAGTGTTTTTGGTGACCAAAGTTTTTGATTTTGTTTATTTGATGTCAGTTTTGTGTACAAATTAACCCCTACAATAAACGGCAACAAATGAAGACTTGTTGTTTTATGTACTATTTCTAAGGAAGCATCTAAACCCCCTTTTTTTTGTAGTATAAAAAAAGTGTAAGTAGTGCATTCACACTGAGTGAAAGTGTATAGTGTGCCATTTGGGACGAAGCTTTTGTCTAGTTATACTTTCCTTGACATGACATGCCCAGCATTATAATCGTCTTTTTAGAGTTTCTCAGTTTGATTGAATACCTTTATCCCCTGGACTGACTAAAGAACAAATCAATCAGTTTTTGACAAGCTCCCCATGTTCCTATTGATGCCAAAAAAAGTACTCTCCTCTCGCAGGCCTAGCAGGGTTTCTCAGATTCATCCATGGAGGGCCTCTACCCTGCAGTGTTTAGCTCAAACCTAGATCAAACTCACCGACCTGTCATATTCTCTGAACTCTAAAGACCTTGATTAGTTTGCTCAGGTGCATTTGATTAGCTGATCTCTGCAGAGCAGTTACCCTTTAGGACCGATTTGAGCAACCTTGGCCTACAATCAAGTAGCTGCAACATTTACACAATCTTCAAAATTCTGCATATTCAGTGTTCTTCATACAATAGGATCAATCTTCCCTATTTATTCCTTCCAAATACAGTCGTCTTAACATGTGCCTGAGTGAATAGGATGTGTCTTTTTGTAGCTAGACTGGGAGCTGAGCCCAGAACCTGGCTAAACACCATGTCTGGTCTTCATCCCTAGTTCTTTGGGAACATTTCTCACCTTTCACTCCCTCAATCCTTCTCCATCAGCCTATCCTCTCTACCCACGGCTTCTTGGCGCGTCTGCGGTCCAGCAGCAGTCAGATGGCCGTGGTGTAACTGACGCAGCTGTCTACATGGCTCGTTTAATTTGGGCATAAAACCGTATGCCACTACTTGTGTGGTCCAGCTTAGATTGCCCTCTAGATTGATTGTGTATGCGTGTCTGTGTGAAAGAGAAGGGCATTTCTCTGGCCAGCTCTCTGAATTGAGTGAAAAAGCAGAGACTGATTTATAGTATATGCTGGATCAGAGGTTCTGGGAGGCAGCGCACATACCCAGAACGTGTCTCACTGCCTACTGAACACATGTAGTCAGCTGCATAAGTTGGTCGAGGATATTTTTTCAAACTAAACTCAAACGTTTCCTCTATTTTAGACCTATGAGTTGTGGTGTTTTGAGCAGTGTTTTTAATGTCGCATCACATCTGGTTGCCCTTTTATATGGTGGCATCTTTGTGTTTGTTTTAAGATTCTTCAGGGAAGTTTTTAAAATTCAGCTCATAATTTTAACAAATGTCTATGCAGTTGAAATATTAATTTAGACTTGGTGTTTTGTGTAGCCAACTACACTGTAAAATATGAGGAGAAGGGTTTATTTGTAAAATGCTTGGAAACAATTTTCACTCAAACAAGGCTAGTAAACCTTCAAAGCTTTGCCTTATAAAAGACTAACCATATTTATTAGTACATTTACTTGGGAATTCCAAGTAAACTCTGTTGACTTTTTGCTTGTAACATATACTTAAGTCGTACATTTTTTTAAATGTATGACAATTTATAGTTTTTTTTAAATTCAAGATTCCTAGTTATCTTTTTTTTTTGTTATCCTGATTAAACTGTACTTCAAAATATTAATTAAATTATTATTTAATATTATTTGTGATGCAATTCAACTGTTTCTTAATTAAAAACACTGCCAGCCATTTTAATTGAGTACTTTAATTTGAACTAAATTCATTCATTAATTCATTTTCTTTTGGGCTTAGTCCCTTTATTAATCTGGAATCACCACCGCCAACTTATATAGCATATGTTTTATGCAGAGGATGCCCTTCCAGCTGCAACCCATCATTAGGAAACATCCATACACACTCAATCACACACATACACTACGGACATTTTAGCTTACCCAATTCACCTGTACCGGAGCACCCAGAGGTAACCCATGCGAACACAGGGAGAACATGCAAAACCCTGCTGAAGCTCGAACTAGCAACCTTCTTGCTGTGAGGGGAACGTGCTACCCACTGCGCCACTGTGCAGTCCTTGAACTAAACTTTTTAAAGAAATGGAAAAAAGTCCCCTCAGAGAAAATGATGGGTCATCTATGTTTGCATCTTCTCCTGTAGTACTGCCCAGTATAATGTTTTTCACAACGATTGGTGAAACAGGTCTACTGACATCCTGTCAAATACACTAGTGTAAAGTGATTAAAATACTGTACTGTTAGTTGCAATGTTTTCTCTTTCTTTATGCTATAAAAGACTGTATTGATGTTAAAACTGAAGTCATTGCATTTGGGAACAGAGATGAGGTTCTCAAGGTGAATGCGTACCTTGGCTCTAAGGGTCAAACAACAAAAAATAAGGCCAAGAATCTTGTTTTTTTTCTAGAGTCAGATATGAGTTTCATTAGTCATGTTAAAGCAGTAACTAAATCCCCATACTATCCTCTCAAAAACATTGCAAGAATTAGATGCTTTGTTTCCAGTGAAGACTTAGAGAAACTTGTTCATGCTTTTATCACCATCAGAGTGGATTACTGTAACAACCTCCTCACTGCCCTTCCCAAAAAGACAGTCAGACAGTTGCAGCTCATCCAGAATGTTGCTGCCATGATTCTCACCAGAACCAGAAAATCAGAGCACATCACGCCTGTCCTCAGGTCTTTACACTGGCTCCTAGTTACATTCAGAATAGATTTTAAAGTATTATTACTTGTGTATAAATTCCTAAATGGCCTAGAACCTCAATGCATTGCAGATATTCTCACTGAATGCAAACCTAACAGATCACCCAGATCTTTAGAATCAAATAAACTAGAAAAATTCCAAGGGAATTCCAAGAGTTTAGTCAAAGCAGGGTGAATCCGCCTTCAGCTACTACGCCCCTTGCTGCTGGCATCAGCTTCCAGAAATGATCAGATGTGCTCCAACGTTAGGTACATTCAAATCAAGACTTGAAACGCATCTGTTTAGCTCTGCCTTTACTGAATGAGCACTGTGCTACTTCTGACGGATCGCACTATTGTCTTTTCTTTTTCATTCTTTTGTAACCTGTTTAACGCATTTGAATCAGTTTTTATCTGTTTTAATTTTATTTATTTTTATTTTTTTATACTTGTCTCCTTTTTTCTTGTTCATGTGAAGTACTTAGAGTTGCACTGTGTAAAAATGTGCTATATAAATAAACTTGTCTTGCCTTAAGACCTGTGCTCTATTGCATAATCACATTGTGCATAATCACATTGTGATTAAAGTTTTCTCAAGTTATCAAAAAGTAAACATTTGGGGGGATAAAAATACTAATGTCTTTTAACACTGACATTAAGTAAAAAGGCGAAATATGATTGATTGATTTGTAAAATGTACTTGAGTTATGCTATGTTTGAAATATATTTTTTTACAGTGTTGCCTGATCTTATGAGGAAACATAACTATTTTTGTGTTGTCAGTAAAGTGCCTAATTTGTAAAGCAAGTTGTGAAAAAGTAAAATTTTTAAAGGGACTTGTGCCCCCTAAACCTACCCCTCATTGGGGTTGAGCGAATTGTTCAAAAATGCATGAATGAGATTGTACAAATTAATACAGTTTAGTCACTAAAATGGATTGTTACGAATTGCTGTGAGATTGTTTTGGGAAAACTGCTGTATATGGAGTGACTTGACAGCTTCAGCTCAGAGAATGCATAATTTCACTGATAAATTTTCTGTGCCCTATTCTAGTGGCTTGAGGTTTAGATCACTGTTAACTGTTTTTTGACTGCTACTTGCATTTAATTTCAGAGTTTCAATACAGGTTTGATGAACTTGTCTGTCATGGCTTGATTCAATACAGCAAGTCGCAGCAGTCATGTTAAGTTTGTTGCCCAGCACACGAAACTTGACTCGGATTCCCAGATTGATCAAGAGCGCGTATCATGCGGGTGATGGAACGCAGGCATTCTCCACCCCTATTTATAAAATCAAGCATTCACATCCAATAAAATATGTGCCCCGGCTCCCTTACCTGACTGTTGAAGGTGGTTTATAGTTTATATATGCATACTTTTATTAGTACTTTCAAATCATCTTTGAAAGTGCAATTTGATGCATAAAAAGTTGTTCCAAACACAAGTTTGCAAGTATTTGTTTTGTTTGTTCATTTCCTAATTGATTCTCAACCCAGATAATTTATTTCTGCTAACGAGTTCTCACTTAGTTGAGATGCTGAATAAACTGTTTTGGCTTTCACATGTGCACCAATGTAACCCATTGACCTGTCTGGTTATTAATAGGATCCTAGCATTACAGTCTCACTGGAGCATTGCTAAGTAATCACTCCGTTTCTAGCTGATCACACAGCCTATTATTTTCTTCAAGGCACTTGCTTTTAAGTGGTATGTCACCTAAACAGCATGCACTGTAAACATATCCATTAATTAGCATTTTTCTTTGTATTTAGTGATTCTAATGCCTTTATGTTGAATTGTGCTCTTTCCTCACATTTTTTTTAATGTTGAAAACTTTTATTGACCTTTTTAATAGTCTAAAGTGATGTTGTCTGCATTAGTGTTGTAAAGACAAAAACCTGGTAATAAACTGCCAGTACCCTTTTCTGTTATTTGGCATTTTAGTCAATGTTTGAAGTATATTGAATTGGTTTATGAAAATTGTCCCAAGACTAGGACAATTGAAAGGTTGAGGTGTTCAAATGTTGATTACTGTATATTGTTTCTTATTCAACATATTGTTCCAAATGATTAATGTCAATACAAGTCACTTTGAAATTTTAGCATTAAAAGTCAACACAGCAAAGATCAAGGTCTTATAATTCAGTTCATGACCGTAAATAAACAGAAACCGCCTGTGAATTCTAAAAAATATAAACTGTTAATCATGTTAATCGCTGTCCCTTGCTCCCTTCTATAGAGAAAAAAAATATCATAACACTCTTATCTATAGTTTACCAAACATCCTCATGTTTTCATGACAGTTGCAGTGCTTTTACATGGATGGAAAATTGGAAAGGGACTAAAGTGTTGCTTATCAGGTTTGTTACTCTTCTAACGGAGTGCTACTTCACCTGCATCCTCTGTTTTGGCATAGTCCATTGGTTCTGGAGATTTTTACAAGTCGTTCTGTGCTGTTTGCACGTTGAAATGTACTCATCACATTTTAGGGCTTTTTACAGCTTGTGTTTGTTTGTTTGCTTGTCTGTTTGAATGGTGTTTAAAGTATTTATTACATTTCCTGTTCTAGTGTCTTATCTTTCTACTTTCCACTTGTGAGTGATTAACTTGTTCAGGACAAAATACTAAAGAATGACAGTGTCAAATTAGATGCAAGGTATGTATCAATTACCATTGTGTTTTGCGCAACATTTAGTAACTGCTATACATCATGCTAAACATCCATTGTGGAGGATCAGTTGAATATTATACACATTCTAGTCTTTATTGAAGCATTCCAGATGTAGCATCTGTTTTTGTACACTGAAACTGAGATAAAACGCACTGTAAAAGATATCCATTGATTAATAGTTTCCATATTTTGTGTTTTGCAGGTGTTTTTAGTTTATTTACAGTTATGAATTGAACCTTGATCTCTGCTCTGTCGACTTTGGCAATTCAACTTTACAGTTCAACAAAGTTACTTTTGTTGACTATTTTAGCAGTTTGAAACAGTATATTTTATTAGAAATAATTTGTATAAAAAGTAATTGTGTGGAAAAAAAAAAATACTGGCAGTTTATTACCAGGTTTGTGTATGAAGTAATACTATATACACAAATACAGTGGTCCCTTGTTATCTGCGGGAGTTATGTTCTTAAAATAACTCTCAATAGTCGAAATTCACGAAGTAGTGAGCTTTATTTTTTATAATTATTATAAATGTTTTAAGGCTGTTAAACCCTTTACTACACACTTTATACACAAACCATTTGATCTTTATTTATTCCATTACTGTGCCCTACAGCCGCATAACTTCTACCTTCTTTAGCATGTCCAACTTTTTGTGCGATGGTTAGCATCTTCCTCTCCCTTTTGGATGCTACTGCTGGTGCCTTGGACGGTGCAGAATGTTTCGTCGACTTTGTGGGCAGAAAACTTGCTAAATACAGTACAACACTTCAGAGCGAACGGAGATTTATGTAAATTTGGCAAGCTGAACACATTCTGTACTCTACAGGAGACGCAGCCAGTCAGGACACAGAACACAATGCGCTAATCAGGATGTACAACGCAATGCTTTTTTTTTTATTTATTTATTTATTTTTTTTTTCAACAGTGCATGTCAAATTGCATGAAAAAAATCCACAAGGCCACGAAAAATGAACCGCGTTATAGCGAGGGACCACTGTACTTCAAACTATTAAAATTAACAAAAGTCACTATCCAAATTTTTCAACATCAACAGCTGGCGGAAAAGATCAAAGTTCCATAATGCAGTAATGAACCATAAAGCATTAATAACCAAAACTAAACATGGACTGCAACATTCCCAAATTAAGTTATGAATAATGGGATAACTAATAATAATGGGAAAAACTAGGTTGCTGTTGGAAGTGATATTAGTGAGGCCAGCAGGGGGTGCTCAACCTGCAGTCTCTGTAAGTCCCTAATGCCCTAGAAGTGTGAAGGGGACACTATTTTGACAGTGAGCGCCGTCTTTCAGATGAGACGTTAAACTGAGGTTCTGACTCTCTGTGGTCATTAAAATCCCATGGCACTTTTCGTAAAGAGTAGGGGTGTAACCCTGGTGTCCTGGCCAAATTCCCTCCATCGGCCTTTACCCATCATGGCCTCCTAATCATCCCCATCCACTGTTGGCTCTATCACTGTCTCTCCACTCCACCTATAGCTGGTGTGTAGTGAGCGCACTGGCGTCGTTGTCCTGTGACTGCCGTCGCATCATCCAAGTGGATGCTACTCACTGGTGGGGGTGTGGAGAGACCCCCCCTCTCATGATTATGAAGCGCTTTGGCTGTATGGCCATACATGATAAATGCGCTGTATAAATACACTACTACGTTACATAAATTTGCTGCTATTTTTTCAGTACAATCGATTCTTCTGTCCCAACGCAAGTCCTCGAATTGTGTAGTCCTGGCACAATTACGTAACTTCATATTATCTGTAACTCTATACCAAATTAAGCGGCAATATCTTTTAAAAGACCTTGGTGACATTGCACTTCCCTTAATTGACTAAATTAATTAGTCCTCACAGCACACAGATATAAATTTCTTAAAGTTTCAGGTCTCAAATGATTTGTGCAGTGCTAAGCAAAGCAAGAACACTGTGTCCTTTATACAAAACATATATATATGGGTGTGTGAGAATTGCAATTGCCTTTGTAGATGAGGACGAAGTGCTAAGTTAGTCACATTTGCATTTTCTTGCTATGCAGTATTTGGATGTAGTTTTTTTGTAAGGGGATTCTCTTGAGTCAGTCTCTGAAGATCAATCAAATGACTTTGAGAAATCCAGCAGGTCTTTTTGATTCTGTGTTTAGTCTTCCAGCCAGTCCCTGGTTCCTGATCTTCATCTCAGACAGTCTCTCTGTAGGCCCGCGTTGCTCCCTGCTCACCTCCTCTTTCCTCAAAGAACGCGGTGTTAGATGGATTTTAAAAGAGTAATCGTATCATTATAACACAGATGAATGTTAATGCTTTGCTTTGGGGCTCCGTTAATAAGCACAAGTGGGTTTAGTATACATGAAAGCATGCTAATGGCAACATTGGTCAGCCCTAAAGGAGAAAAGGGGCCCGAATGATTCTTAAAAGCTCCTCAAACAAACAAGCGTCTGCATTGTGAAGGTATACATTAGATGCATTTACTGATTTTATTGTTGGAAGACAGATGGGCTTGTTTCTGTCTGGTTTCTACGGGCTATAATCTTAGTAGGTTTCTAAGGTCAGAGAGGGAACGGCTTGTGTTCCGAGATCAAAAGTGTGGACTCTGCAGGCTTTGGCCGTTGTCGGGGGCTGGAATGATGTCAGGAGCACAGTATGTCTTCTCTAGGGTGGCAGAAGTGAGTTCAGGCCAGATTACTGCTGTCTCAGCCTCCTGTCTCTCTTGGAGGACATTAGTTCACTGAAAAGATTAGCTTCATTTGTGTCCTTTTCACTTTGTGCCGGTTGGAGACCTCATGATATTTTTTGTGCTGGTATTAAGTCTGGTATTATTTTTATTTTATGGTTTAATGGTCCATCTGTATAAGATTCTGATGGTATGAAAACCTTGTAATTACTATTCTAAAATGTTCTCTTTTTTTTTTTTTAAAAAAAATATCATTGAACACAATATATTTTATAAAACAAAAAACATTTTAAATATTTTGGAGCTGTAAACATGCCAGGATATATAATTAAAATAAACCACTGACTTCTATCTTCATTAGTTTAAAAAAACAACTTGAAAAGGCATTTTTATATATCTTTCTCTTCTTTGGATAAAAGGTAAAGCCACTGCACCGTTCAGGTCCATAACATGTATGTTGGTTCATAAGAGAGTTATTCTTCAGATGTTTCCTGAATAGTGTGCTGATCAGCTGCTTTTGCTATGGAGGGTCCTTTTCTGCTGGAGATACTGTTGCCCTAAAAAAAACTAAATAAAGTTAAAAACTATGGATGCTCTGATCAGGATTTTTGCAGCCGATACAGAGTACTAATCCTTGTCATGGTGATCGGCCTATACAGAGTACCAATTCTGATGCTTCAAGCCTTGTAATACATTAAGCACATTTTCCCGCAAAGTATAAACCTTAAGAGAAAATCTCGCCTTACATAAGAGAATAAATTAAGGATGCTGCATACAATTCCTTAAACACGTCTCTTATAACCATTTAGGTATGAACATGTCATGGCCAGAAGTAGCTTTACAGAAAACAATTCATTCATTCATTTTACTTCTGCTTAGGCTATGTGTAATATACGGGAGTACTTCTGCGTATTCCTCTGCTTGTAAACTCATAAACAAACACCTGCGATCGGTTCATGAGATTGGCCAGATTGGCGAGTACCGATCAAAGTCATGATATGTGATTATCGGCTGATACCGATCTTTGTCTTATCGATTGGAGCATCCTTAGTAAAAACACGATAAAACCTTACATATACCTTAGGAACAGTATTATATAAAATTTTAACGGTTTTAATACCTTGACTTTTCCAAACCGTGGTAAACCTTGAAACCGGTTATCATCCCATGCGTAGGTGCATGCATGATTGTCCAACTTCACATGGAAGGATATTGTTTTAGAACAATTTAAACAAAAAAAAAAAAAAAAAAAAAATATATATATATATATATATATATATATATATATATATATATATATATATATATATATATATATATATATATATATATATATATATATATATATATATATATATATATATATATATATATATATATATATATATATATATACACAGCAGTAGCCATTACTAATTCACCAGCATCACTTTAGAGCTAGTGTTTGAATGATTCTCAAGCGTAATGTCTAAAGTAATGACAGAATAGGTGATTTTGCTGACCTTTTAAGATTATAAGGCTAAACATGACATGAAATGCCATCTGTCTACAGAGATATCTCCTTACAGTATCACAGTCTACAGTATTTCTCTGTTGCAATCGGTATATCACAATAATTAATCCCGAAAAAAGCAGTGCAACTAGATTGCTGTTTTGTTTGTGATGAGGAAAAATTCTAAACACGCATTTCTTCTTTCTTTCTGCCAACACAACACACATTTCTGATATGCGAGTCCTTTCTCACACTCAGTAACTACAATTATATAGTACAAATACAGCATTGCAACATACAAAAGAGAGAGATCGACTTAAAATATAATTTACTAGTTTAATAATGATTTGATCAGCTGTAGTTAGAAATTACGCAGCTTTAATCTTCTAAGGGCTTACTATGCGGTCCTGTCGCCATCTTGTGGATGGACAATGTCTTTGGTCAGCTCAGAATGGCAGGCCAATGGCCGCCGATGCGCTGTCTCTCAGAAATTAATAAATATATTAAAATAGGCACTATCCTTATAAATAAACTGCATAGTTGCAATCTAAACAACTACATTCTTGACTAAAAAAGCCTCAAAAGTACATTGTTGCCCAACAGCAGAATGTTTGTCAAACTGTCAAGTTTTCTCTGCTTGTTGCTGTATGTGGGTGGAGTAATACACAAGGGTGAAGGGTGAAGAGGCTAGACTAGTGCTGATATTGCAAAATATCACACTGCTATCAGCCAATCAGGTTCAAGAACCAGACAAAACTGTCGTATAAATGCGGATGTCTATATAGTAAGGTATTTTGTAATGTTTATAAAGGACTGCAAGCAGTTTTTCACACTTGGCACACTTTCCTTCAGTTCCATTTCTATCAATGTTGTGTCAAACACCTTTTGTTGTAGTTTGCTAATTAAACTTCTTTATAGAGTCTCCTGTGGTGTTTGTGTGTAAGTGTCCCAAATCTACAACCAGAAACATGCACACACCTTACTGCATTAGTCTCCCCATCAGTATGCACAGACGCCCTGGCCTGTTGTTTATCCTGCTCTCCCCTGTTGATTTCCATCCCTCTCTGTCTTCAGTCATTCTGATGGAAGGGCTGCAGAGATCCAGCATACTGATTCAGCTCACTCCATCTGTGCCACTGATTATTAAAGGCAGTCTTAGTGCTTCTTTTCACTTGTAGTGTTTTTTTTTTCTTTCTTCATATGACAAATGGCGCTTTTTGTCTAGATAGTAACATTTAATATATGGTCGTTTATTATGGTTCGCTTGTGTTCTAGCTGTCACCAAGTTCAAAGAGGGATTGGGTGTGTTGAAAACTGACTGTGCTGCAGAATAAGCATATCCTCTGGTCTTCACACAAAACTAATGTCTGTTTTTCTTTTTTTCCCCTATGTTTACCCCTCATCTCTGATACCATCGCTGGATTGGCATATGATAGGTAAGGAGATTCTTTTATTGTTTAATGCATTGCATCATAAAAACCATTCAGGTTAAGGCATTTGTCATAGATGTGCTGTTAAAGCTTGTGCACTGTGAGTTGGTGAACAGCAGGTGGCAGTGTGGTCTAGCAGCTGTTTTGAAGCCATGCAGCTCACTTTTATACCCTCTTAAAATGATCCTGCAAAGCTCATTCTAGTCATTGCTGTTCATTGATGCAGTTTTTTTTTCACAAGCGCTATTTTAGAAGTCTCAGAATTAAAAATACTTACTTGATAACTCTGGCTATGATTGTGCTTTACTTGGGAAGTGAAGCACATGTTGTTAATATCATAATTTATCGGGTCACATGATGCGACCTTTAGTGTACGTATGCACACACACTCTCACTCCCCAGTGGAGAATCTCATAGATGTATTGAATTTTGTACTATATATACTGTATATTGTATCCCTCTACCCCTAAACCCAACTCTCACAGGAAACAATCTGCATTTTTATTTTTATAAAAAACTTCATTCTTTGTGGTTTATTAGTACATTATTTCAATGGGGACATACATTTTGGTCCCCATGGTAACAGATGTCCCATGAGCCTTTGTGCATTCAGGCTTAAAGGCTGATTTATACCTCTGCGTTGAGTGATCAGCCTGACCCATGGCAATCACTCAATTGCACATAGTCGTGCATTTATACTTCTGCATGCTGTATTTGTTGCTCTGCAATAACATTTCCGAAACGCTAGCTGGCTGTAGGTATTTGTTCCTCTGTGTTGTTTCTTTGTGTTGTTTTTTCTGAATGCTACAAGTAGCTAAAACTCGCTCATTCAGAGGCGAGAACCTGGTGGACGGGCAACAACTTTAATCATAAGGTAAACGCAAAACAACAGTTTTCAGCTTGAGCTCCTTCACAGGACTCAACACTTGTAAACACTCGCTCCATTGGGCTTGCGGCTCTCAGCACTGCCCACCCCTGTCACCCGTATCAAGCTGACCAATCACAGAGCTTGCGCTATGCATCGTTGTGATGTGTAGTTAAATTTTTGGGAGGTG